>NC_143573.1:43896547-44197023 GCF_054136105.1 Typopeltis vanoorti
TTATGCCATTGTACAGATTTAAGCTTCTTCAAAGCATGTCATAATCATGCCTTGTAGTTCCACAAATACCCCTTCTTGATAGGATATTCCTCATGTTTTAAAATATCCCAAGTCAAGACCGAACGGTCACTTTCACCAATTGGAGGCAATGTTGTCACCTTGGTTATGGATAGCTCTTCTGATCCTATGACCAGCTCTGATCTTCCACCCCTAGTCCCCTCCATTACATGCTGGCTTAAGTAATTATCTCTCAGCAGGTGCATAAATTCCATTTCCTTTCTGCCATGTGATCTTTCTCCCTTCCAGTCTATATCTCCATGATTGAAGTTCCCCATAATAATCACTCAACTGTACTAATTTGGGAATGCATGTCTTCAAGATCATCTGTGGAACTTCCTAGCCTATAGCAATAACCAACAGTATATTTTGTCTTACTGGTTTTAATCTCACGCCAGATTGCTTCAAATGAACAGCCACCCTCCCATCTATCTCCTATTCTTTCTGGTTGTAATTCATCTGCTATCATCAGCAATACTCCCCACCCCACCCTATCTTCCCTGAAAATACTAAACCCTTCACATTCAATCCCTATAACTACATTCATCTGCTTTAGCCAAGTCTCACTAATGCCTATAACTTTTGGCAAAGTTGTACTAATCAATGCCAAAACCTCCTCCCTCTTGTTCCTTATACTTCTGGCATTAGTATATAGAAACAGCAACAAATCTTTATTTCCCAACCCACCTTTACTTTCTGAATTGACTACCCTATTCAATATTTTTGCTTGAGAGACTAGATTCCTAACTTGGTCATTCTCACACTCACTCGCTTCATGGGTGCCTTCACACAAACTCACTTGCTTCCACTCTTGCTTAAGTGTGCATGTCAGCATGCTCAGTGAACAAAGCTCTCTCTCGCTCCAGATACCTAACACCAAACCCATTCAGGTGCAGTCCATCTGCATTGTACAAATCCTTCTTTCGGCCAAACAGACCACAGATTCACAAATTCTACATCATTCTTTTTGTGCAATCTACATATAGACTCATTGGTTATCAATGCCCTCCTCCTCAGTTTGCCTCTATGGTAGAAGATCTACAATCTTTACCTTCTCGCTCTTCAGTTTTGCCTCTTCTAACAACTCCTTTACATCCTCCCTCACAATATACTTCTCGCCTCTCAAATCATTGGTACCAACCAAGACATTAATTTCCTTCGACTTACCTTTTTTGCATCCGGATAGCGTGGCTAATATCATGAATTTTTGTTCTCGGAAAACACAATTGAATCATACTTTCGTTTAGTACTTCCCTGATTATTGAGTCTCTATACATAATTTTCTCCTTAACTTATTTTTCTTGTTTGTTCGGTTGGTCTTTATTATTCTTTTACATCACCTGCTTCTTTCTTTTTTCAGCCCTGCTTAACTCTTCTCACCTCTGCAGTTTTTCAATTTTGTGCTTTGTCCTATAAAGGGTAATATTTAAGCACACCATTTCTTTATTGATATCCATTTCATTCTCCTGTATTTCCATGGCTGCACGTTAGACATTATTAACATAATTTTCCATCTTATCGTCAGTATTTCATCACCTAACACACTCACTCACTTTTAAAACACATACTCTCTCTCTCCAGTTTCAATTTCCTTCCACATATTCCTTAATTTTCTCGAAACATATACACTTTGCATACATTGCACTGAATAATATCCCACAAATTCAAATTGCCAGACAATTGTTCACCACCATTGTTCTTTGCGTTGGTGCCATGCTGACAATATCACAATAAATATCAAAATAAAAGTGTTAAAAATATACTAATACTCTAAAAACACAAAAATCTAAGCAAATATACTATAATACAGCAATCCCTCGATTAGAAATTTCATATAATACAGCAATCCTTCGATTGCACCTAATGCATTCTTTAAAACAGGCTCATTAATCGAAAATGCACTAATCGAAAATAGTAACCTATGGGAAAATGTATAATTCGTTCCTCAGATTTCTTTTTTGACCCTTTTTGACATACCCTAATTCTTTATAAAATAATTAGGGTATGTCTCAGGATCTATTTAAAGGAAAACCATGAAGCTGAAAGACAATAAAACATATTTAGAATATAAATTTATTATTCTACTTCTTAACAAAGAATTGAGCTAACTAGTTTGGCTAGCATTTTGTTTCTTTTTTTCATACAACCGACGGTATGGCCCTATTGCCTCTTCTACTCTTTTGCAAATTTTACCTGCTTCTCTCTTCATCAGGGTCAGCCTCTAAGCACTGCTGCTTAAAAATTTCGATTGTAAAAAATATTTTCAAATTGTTTCTGTGAAATCTCTTTTGGCTGACTATCAGTGGTTAAATATTCTTCGTATTCTTCAGGATCTTCCCGCTGTGCATCTAAATTTAGCAGGTTGGAATCACGCAATTCTTCAATAGTAGATATATATATATATATATATATATATATATAACAAAATGATAAGCCTTTTTGTGTCATCTTTTTTGTCAAGTTATTTGAAACATTTTGAAACTCAGGGCTACCCTGAGTGTCAAGTCTTCAAAATTCGAGTAATCAGAATTCACGGAGAACTGGTCTACCAGTCTGCAACTTGGGGGGTTGGGCGCCATAGGCACCGTGGGGGAGGACCCCCTTTCGCCTTTTCAAAATTCGAGTCATCAGAATTCAAGGAGAACCGGCCTACCAGTCTGGAACTTTGGGGGGGGGGGGCATAGGGTGGACCCTTTTCGAGTCATCAAAATTCAAGGAGAACCAGCCTACCAGCCCACAACTCAGGGAGTTGGGCGTCGTAGGTGTCAGGGGGTGGAGTCCCATAGTGTGTGTGTGTACATATATATATATATATATAACTTGAAATCAGTTGGAATTATATTTGAGATTTCACAAATGCTAATTTTACAAACAAAAATCCAACCAAAAAAGTTACAACTAACATGCCATTATTATAATCTTTGTGAAAATATGACCACTCGACATGGAAGCAGAATTCATATGCTAGTTCGCACCAGCAGTTTACACATGTGCAGAAACTGCCTGGTGCAAACGTGTTAACTATCTCCTGTGCACTACTAACATCCTTCACCTGCAGGGCTTTTTTGCCATGAAAGCTTCAAGCTTCCTACTAACCCTGTAGTTCCACATATATCCCTTCTTGACAGAATATTCCTCATGTCAAGACGACACGGTCACAATTCCCCAATCAGAGGCAATGTAGCCACCTTGATTATGAATAGCTCTTCTGATTCTATGACCATGTCCAATACTCTACTCTTGCACCCCCCCCCAAGTCTCCTCCATCACTCTACTTAAATCTTCAACAAGAACTGCTTTTTCAATTTTATTTGTCATCTGCTTGCTCTAATGACAAAAAATTTCTCCAGTTCTTCTTTAGGAAACCGTCTATGAAACCATAGGCACAAATAAGTTTCATTGTCCATTTCACCATTTTCAAGTTTTCCACATACCTCTACTTAAAACTGCTTTCCAGTCAAGAAGTTTATCTGGATGTTTGATGTGGAATTCTATCAATACCCTTTCATTTCCTTGATCATCATTGAATATGACATTTAGTACTTATCATGTAATAAGATTTCACCTGTTTTTGCCTTCTTTGTCTCAGTAATGTCAATTATGTCAAAATGTTACAGTTATTTTGCAAGTTTGATTTCCTTTCCATTAACACTCCTCATACTGGTGGTTTCTATTTTCAGTTCTTCAGACACCGGATTTATTCTTCTTCTAGATGAGTTGGAGTTTGTTCCAGTTCACCCTGGCTCCCTGATGAAAAGAGTGAAAGTCTTGTCTAGCTGGCTGACATCCCAGCCAACATGAAATCTCATCATGTGTATTTGTGGTTTTAAGCTTATAGAGATTTCAGTTTAGTTGGCTAGTTCCAAAATTGCAAGCCCATCCTCATTAATCCAGTACCCATTCCTTAAAGGCAATGTGGAGGTCTCCTCCCAGTTATTTGGCTTTGACCCTCAAGTGACCCAAATTTAATTTACTTCCCTAATAAATATAAAAAGAACAATGATGATCTCTAACTGTATTTTTTAAGGAAATTACAACGTAGACAATCATTTAAACTTTATTAACTAAAATAATTTAATTAATATTTTGGTAAAGTCAAATTGTCATCATCAGGGAACAAAATATAATGTGTATGCTGGCACTACGCTTCATTACTTAGTATAATGTCTGAATGCACATATCTTATTATATTTTGTTCCCTGATGATGGCAGAACCATGTCAACTGAGAATAGGCCAAAAGTCCTAAATTGTGCCTTTAGTGGGCTAAACTGGGCATCCTTGGATACCCAATTTAGCTCACTAGGACTTTAGTCCCAATTTAGGGACTTAGGCCTATTCTCAATTGACATGCTTCAGCTTCATTACTTAGTGTAGTGCCTGTGTCCCCCATATATTATTATATTTTGTTCCCTGATGATGTCAATATGACTTTGACGAAATATTAGATGTATTACTTACATTTATTTTAGTTAATGTATTAGTCTATATTGTAATTTCCTTAAAAAAAAAAAAAATACAGTTATGAATAGCCAACATATAAACCTTACCACCAGACTGGTTCCTGTGGACCCCATTTGGGGATATGATCACTCAAGACACCTTTTACTTCTGTTTCTTAGCCAACCTTATGAACTTTATGTTGACAAATGCAACAAGTATCTACAGGATACGCCAACTAGTCCTCTGTGGAAGTTCATCACTACTAAGAGAACAATACTGTATTGTTTAACGAAGGCTAATCTGGTTCTGAAACCAAATGCTTCCTTTGACCTCTTCTTTTGTCTTAAATCTAGAGTGGACAAATAATATCATTCAAGGATATAACAAACATGTTAGAGATTTGGTACATCCTAATCAGAACATAATCTTGCTGGTATTCTCTGCTGAAATGCTCCTGGAGGATATAGAAATAAGTATTTAAATGCCATTGTTGAGGCTATACTGAGGCTCAGAGAGTGGTACGCTTTGTTTAGGATGGAATATATTTAAGAGTTTATTATCTTATAAATTTCATATACACCCTCAATTCTTATTTCAAGATCATTTTTAAAAAAAAAATTTAAAAAAAAAAAAGAAAAAAAAGAAACCAATCACTAGACAGTGCATGATGAAACCTATCAGTAACACACCAGGAGAATTCCTGCCAAGTCAGAACATAATCTTGCTGGTATTTATTCTCTGCTGAAATGCTTCTGGAGGATATAGAAATAAGTATTTAAATGCCATTGTTGAGGCTGTACTAAGGCTCAGAGAGTGGTACACTTTATTTAGGATGGAATATATTTAAGAGTTTATTATCTTATAAATTTCATATACATCCTCAATTCTTATTTCAAGATCATTTTTAAAAAAAAGAAAAAAAGAAACGTAATTACAGAACTTGCTTACTAACAGAAAATAATAAAGGTCTTAACCTGGCATGTAGGAAGGTAAGATATGATAATAAATAACATAAAATGGGTTTGACTTATGTATATATTTTTATTAGTATAAAAATTTGTCCTGGTATCAAAGGCATCAGATCAGTATGACTTTCAAATTAAACAACAAGAAATGAAACCAGTATATTCAAACTATGAAATGCAGAAACTGAATTAATATGATGTAGTATGTCATAGTCTAATTATATTAAGGTTCTAGTAAAAATAACTAACATGATTTAATAAAAAAATAAACATAAATAAATAAATTTAAGTTAATTCTAGAATTTGTGAAGAACTATTTGCCATAACAGGGATGATTCAAGTCCATTGTTTCTATGTAGATTCAGTCTTTGTAGTAAGATCATACAACTCTCTTTGTATAAACATTCCAAGAGATTATTAATTTTATGGAGAACCTTAATTTTCTTCTGAAGAACTTCGTGTCTGGTGCAATAGTGTGTTCTACAAGCCCTGATTGTTCTGGCTTACGTAGTCTAAATGTTCATCACATGGCTGCAGACCTACCTGTTTGGTCAAAATATGATAATCAACATTACCAAGAAATTTGATACACTCCTGGGTGGGCTAAAGGCAGAAGTTTATCTTTAGCTGAACATAGAAAAGTGTAAATGTTGTTGATAGGATGGAAGGACACTTGTAGGCCAACAGATCTAAGTAGTGTGGATATACCTTCTGAGAAAACTTTAACATAGGGAATGGTGACATGATGGACCACCTCTGTATCACTATTACGATAAGAGGCAGATCTCAGGGAAACTCTATAACTATTAATGATCTTGAAAGTTTTTCCACTTGGTTTCATCCATTATCCAAGTGTATGCATGTGAAGTCACTTCATGACTGGGCTACTTGTATACAGAGGCTAATGACATTACATCAATTACCTTGGCATCCCATAATGCAACGCACATATCTTTACAGACATGTATAATGCTATGCATTATGGGAAGGGCCACTGCCCAGACCAATTTCAACCTTTATTAATGTTTCATCAGGGAGCCAGATCCAGAAGTGATACCAAGGTTGAAGTAAAATGCAGAGGTCCTATTTCCATATACAAGTAGTTAAAAGGTGTCACACCTTATTACCGAAATACTTTGGATTAGAAATACATGCTGAAAGTTTTTTTTACTTGGTTATACTCTAATCCAGAGTATTTTAGTAATAAGGTGACACCTTTTGACCAGTTGTATATGGAAATAGGACCTCTGCATTTTACTTCAACCTTGGTATCACTTCTGGGTCTAGCTCCACCAATGAGACTTTAATAAAGGTCGAAATTGGTCTGGGTGGAATTGCCCTTCCCATAATGTATAGCATTATACATGTCTGTAAAGATATGTGCATTGCATTATGGGATGCCAAGGTAACTGATGTGATGTCATTAGCTTCTGTATACAAGTAGCCCAGTCATGAAATGACTTCACACAAACTTAGTTCTTGTACTTGTACTTTCCTATACAACTTGGATTACGATGAAACCAATAATATAATTTCATGGCAGCTTTAATTTATTAATGATCTTGTTGACATAAGAGTCAGTAAAGTCCGTAACAGAGTGTGCTTGATGTACCAGAGTCTTAAAGGTGACAGATTTTTGACAATTATGATGGTGTGAAAAGGCAGGAAGGTTAGCCTTCATTTCTCAGTTTTTAGAAAGAAAATACATACTGGACTTTACATTCGCATAATATTTCATGAAGATGTGGGGATACAAGAAATGCTTATTACTAAAATAAGCACCCCACGTGTCCCCAAATTATGATGAGGTAAATTATTTCTTGCATCAATTTTCAGCCTCCATAGCTCATAATGGATGCAAGAAATAATTAAATAAATAAAAATATATATCAAAAAAGAAATATAGTAGTCCCCTCTTATCCGTGGGAATGTTTCAAGACCTCCCACAGATAGTACTGAACCCTATATGTACTGTTTTTTCCCATACATACACTTATACATACATACATACCTATGATAAAGTTTAATTTATAAATTAGGCACAGTAAGAGATTAACGACAATAACTACAATAATAAAATAGAACAATTATAAAAATATACTGCGATAAAAATTAAATGAATGTGAACAGAATCTTAGCAACCTCAGCATATGTTTTTTTATTATTATTTATTTATTTATTATTTTATGAAGTTGAGAACTTTCACCTTTTCACTTAAAAGGAAGCACTTTACAACTTCTATGTGGCATATCCGAATTGCCAGCATCAGTACTCTTGTGCTCTGAGGCCATTATTAAGTAAAATAAGGATTACTTGAATACAAGCACTGCGATGCCATGACAGTCGATCTGATCACTGAGAACTACTCAGAACAGCATGCAATTTAAAACTTATGAAATGTTGATTTTGGGAATTTTCCATTTAATATTTACAGATGACTACTAAGTGACTAACAGATGGCTAGCATATATGGTGCAGTGCAAAATTTCATCACCCTTACTCAGAACAGCATGCAATTTAAAACTTATAAATTGTTTATTTCTGAAATTTTCATTTAATATTTTTGGAATGAGGTTGAATACGGATAAAGGGGGTGGGGGACTACAACAAAAGAAAAAAAAATCAATGATGCCCTTTGGTTGGAAAGACCTACATGTGAATCTGAACCAGGATGTGAAGAACCATTATAAGGGCTTTCCAGTTCAAGATGAGTAGCTATATCATAATGAGGTAGTAAGGTTTGTTATCCTGAAAACTGGCAGATTATGGATATAGGATTAATCCTATCAATGAAATAATTATGTTTCTATAAAGCTAGGCTACTTGTCCTAACACAATTAAGATGAGAATTCACTTATTACAGTGTTATAATAACTAATTACGTTTTTTAAGCAAGTTCCTGATAAATTATTTTGTAATTAACTTAAAATTTTTTCATCTGCTTCTGTAATCATCACTTAACATATACTCCATTTATATTCTTAGCACAGATAACAGATTTACAGTAAACTCTCACTACAGAAACTGCTATGGGCAACAGAAATAGTTTATTATAGTGGGTAGTGTCTTTGGTCAGGATGACTTTCAAACTCTTTGCTGGTTTCAAGGTTAATTATCTCTTCAAGCTTCTTCTCAATGATTGCAATGTGGTTCAAGATCATTATAAAGCTATGCAATATATTAGCATTCAAAATTAAGTGGATATTGAATACCACATTATTTCTTAGCCGAATAAGAAACTCAAAGATAGGAAATCTAATCTAAGAGTTTCATGCCGAATATAGAAAACTATCTATAAAGATCAGCGAGTCCAAGTGTAAGCCAACTTATTAGATTAGATTAGAGCCAAATTATTAGATTAGATTTCCTATCTTTGAGTTTCTTATTCAGCTAAGAAATAATGTGGTATTCAATATCCACTTAATTTTGAATAATTTTACTTTGCTGAAGTGAAGCCTGTTGGCTCTTATTTCAGTAAATGCAATATACTAGTTTCATTTAGCACAAATATCTGTTATTGTATAAATGGAGATGCAAATCAGGGATTTAAATTGGAAGCAATCTGGTTATTAGTTTTTTTTTTTTTTTTTTTTAATGGAATGTGCCTCACAGAACTCATCATTTTTATTCCCTTAACATTTCTAGCCAAAACTTTAAAAAAAGTTACAAAAGATTTTTACCTATTTATACAAATTATTTATGATTTATTTTTCAACTAATATGATTCAAGACTAGTTAACAAAAATGGCAATTTGTTACTCACCAAGCAAACTAAATCCAAATATGTGAGGCAACTGATCTGATACCAATTCCCTTCTATCAGTTCCATCTAAATTGGACATTTCTATTTTATCTGTCTTTGCATCACCCCAGTAGAGCTTTTTAAGTTTGTAATCTATGGATAATCCATTAGGCCAGCCCAACGATGTATTTATTAAAGTGAAACGAAGTGATCCATCAAGTGCTGCTCTTTCAATCTTTGGATGTTTACCCCAGTCAGTCCAATACATGTAACTGCAGAATTTAATTCAAAATAATAAATAAATAAATATATATATATATATATATATATATATATATATTGTAAAATAGAGTTGAATGACTTAAACCAAGAGTTAGGTAAAAAAAGGGGGTTTAATAGTAAAACACGACTAGTTTCGGCTTATAACAGCCATCATCAGGTGACATTGTAAAAGAAAAGAAAAAACACTAAACACTGAAGTTTAAAAAAACTATGAACAACATAGAGAATCTCTATACATAATTAGCATGAAAATGCTGTATTTAAAGCTGTTCTTTCATTTGTTGCATTGTCGGGAGAGTGCGTGCTCGCAGCATCACATGAACGCCAGTGCATGATTACAGCTGAATGACTATCTGGGAGGTTGTAACTCAAGCTATTATTTAGATGTTCAGGGTTGAGGAAGATTTCCCTAGATTCTCCCAACAATGCAACAAACGAAAGAACAGCTTTAAATACAACTACAACGTTTTCATGCTAATTATGTATAGAGACTCTCTATGTTGTTCATAGTTTTTTTAATTTTTTTAAACTTTGGTGTTTAGTGTTTTTTCTTTTCTTTTATAATATGACTTGATGAAGCTGTTATAAGCCGAAACTAGTTGTGTTTTACTATTAAACCCCTTTTTTTTTTTTTTTTACCTAACTCTCGGTTTAAGTCATTCAACTCTATTTTACAATATATATTTCAACCGAGTCAATGAATTGTCATATATATATATATATATATATATATAAATACTATAAAGAAAAGAGTGATATTTATTTGAGCACATATTTAGAATGTAGAATCTTATACTAAAAGAATCTGATATCTTGTGCAAAATTACAAGATACAGTGATTTTATGAGGCTTAAATATGTTAACTGAGCTGTAGATATATATTCTTTATTTAACTAAATGGATATTATCACTGTTATTTTTATTTCTGAAATTATCATAACCTCCTAGTGAATCAACATGACATAAGCCAAAGTTTTCTGGTGTGTTAAACAATAAAATGCATATATATAAATAAAACTTAATTCAATAAAAACACTTATGTTAGAATTTAATTGTATAAAATTTTCACCCAAGTATCAAAGGCATTTTCAGTATGAATTTAAAATTAAACAAGACACAAGTAATATAAAGAACACTTGATGAGAATGTTTTATCTACATATGAATAAAGTAAAGTAGTATGGTTCAAACTATCCTAAGTCCTAATATTTTCATATATGACATAAAAAAATAATAATAAATTATTAACTAGGGTTGGGTTGAGACTAAACAAACACAATACCTCAAACATTTTCAGCATAATAATTAATGAAAAATTTTCACATACACACCCAGGATTTCATGTTTTTTTTTTTGCAAAGTATTTCCAAAAAATAAAATAAAATAAAATAAAATTTGAATAAGTAATATTCACCTTAATAACAAAATGCATTATGTACAAACCAATGTTTTAGAATTAAGATGACATTATCTAAGCAGATAAACAATGCAATGAAATGAACTAAAAAAAACAAAGAAAATCACACGCTACATAAATGGCTATTCGTCTGCCTCTCAAGGTCAGATGTTTATACGGTATTTTGTGCATGCAGCATTTGGAGATTGTCATCTTCTAAGATTGGTCTTTTATCTGAAGGGAACTGAAGACACACACTAACTTCTGTTCATTATCAAGTCAATAATGTTGATATATGGTGAGAAAATTGACAGCCTGATATCAGTCTATTATGAATAATTTGAAGGATTTTTGAGCACATTACTTGAAAGAAATGTACAGAACTTCCATTAGAGGAAAACCGCTGCTTAGTTAGTTTTTTTAGTTTTGATGTCTCATTCTGTAAATCTGATCTTCAAAATACACTCAATTCACCCAACATAGATAGCCCTGATCTCTATAAGAAGCATCCTGAAGCTTTTTATAAGCTGAAGCAATCAACACTATGAAAAAAAACTGAAGATATGCAATGTGCTCTTCTTTTCTTTGCTGCAAAAAGTGATACAGTTGCCTGTCACTGTCATAAACTCACTGGAATTGCAGAATAATTTTTTTATAACAGATCACTGTCGTAAACTCACTGGAATCGCAGAATAATTTTTTTATAACGGATAGCTTGCTAGAGTGAACTGCCCTTAAAACAGCAATGTACCTATAAGGATTTGGTCAGCAATTTTATTTGTTTCTTTATAATGGTGTATGCTATAGTGCATGTCAGCTGTGTATGACTTCATATATCTCAACAAATACCTGGTTGCAGTATACAGATGATATCATCACCATGTGGCTACTTTTCTGTTTTTCTTAACCCTTTCTGAGTTTTTATTTTATTTATTTAGTTTTTTATTAACAAAATCCATTCTGTAATCAAATTCACTTTCTGTATGGGAGGGGGGGAGGGGGTCTGGAAAGTTCTGATAAATGCCTAGAACAAAAATGATATTAAAGCAACTGATATAACCACAAGAAAGAACATACGAGGATATAAGAACATAGGTTACCTTCATAACTCTGCTACTAGTAGTCTTTCTTGTGGTTATACCAGCTGTTTTAATATCATTTTTGTTCTAGGTGTTTATCAGAACTTTCCAGACCCTTCGCACAGAAATTAATGTGCTTTAGTTAATCACCTGATTAATGAGAAAGCTGACAAACATCTTGAAGTGTTAAGTTTAGAAAAGGAACAGAAAAACTATACAAAATATGGTCTGCATTAAGAGCAGCATGACATGCAATAAAATTACAACCTGAAAAGGGAAGGGGGTAGTGATTATATTTGGTTATAAAGTTTAAATGATGGTGTTCTCTGGCTGACTCAAGTGTGTCAGGCTGCTTGGATATCTGGGCGAGCACCAAAGCAATGGCAGACAGGAATAATAATACCAGTCTTCAAGAAGGGAGACCAGAAGGATTGCAGTAATTATCGTGGCATCTCTCTGCTCAGCCCGCCTGGGAAAGTGTATGCTAGGTGCTTGGAAAGACGGTGTAGGAGCATAGTTGAGTCAAAGTTCCAGGAAGAACAATGTGGCTTTCGTCCTGGTAGAAGCACAACTGACCAAATCTTCACTTTAAGGCAAGTTTTTGAGAAATCTTGGGAATATGCCAAGAATGTCTACACATGTTTTGTGGACTTGGCATATGACCGGATTCCTCAGGATAAGCTTTGGCAAGTAGTACAGGAGTATGGAGTGGATGGCCAACTATTAGTTGCCATCAAGTCCATGTACGAATGCCCAGAGTTTTGTGTCAGGGCAAACAGCACAAAGTCTGAACCTTTCATAGTCTCTGTTGGACTCTGCCAAGGGTGTGACCCCTCGTGACACTCATCCCTCTCTTCTGTCACCCTTCCTTTTCATAATATTTATGGACTGGATTGATAGGCACAGCCGAGGCAGTGAGTGTGTCAGAATTGGAAGATGTAGCATTGGATCTGCTTTTTGCAGATGACCTCCAGCGAACCTGGATAGGTTTGTAGCTGTTTGTGCAGACATGGGAATGAAGATCGGTGTGGCCAAAACTGAAACATTTGTGGTCTCAAGACAATCATCCCAGTGCATTCTACATGTAAATGGAGTCCCAATGAGGCAGGTGGAGAAGTTTAAATACCTTGGGTCCATATTTCACGAATGATGGAAAATGGGACGTAGAGCTAGATACTCGAATTGGCTTAGCAAGCTCAATATCGTGGGAGCTTGACCGTTCGGTAGTATTGAAGTGGGAGTTAAGCCAGAAGGCAAAGCTGGCTGTCTTCAATACAATCTATGTCCCCATCCTCACCTATGGTCATGAGAGTTGGGTAATGACCGAAAGAATGCAGACACAAATCCAAGCGGCTGAAATGACGTTCCTTCGAGGGGTTGCGGGGCTGACAAGACTCGACAGAAATGATGGAAAATGGGACGTAGAGCTAGATACTTGAATTGGCTTAGCAAGCTCAATATCGTGGGAGCTTGACCGTTCGGTAGTATTGAAGTGGGAGTTAAGCCAGAAGGCAAAGCTGGCTGTCTTCAATACAATCTATGTCCCCATCCTCACCTATGGTCATGAGAGTTGGGTAATGACCGAAAGAATGCAGACACAAATCCAAGCGGCTGAAATGACGTTCCTTCGAGGGGTTGCGGGGCTGACAAGACTCGACAGAGTCAGAAGCTCTGCAATTCGGGAAACCCTCAATACTCAACCGTTGCTTCTCCGTGTTGAGAGATCACAGTTACGTTGGTACAGGCACCTGGTCAGAATGCCACAAGAGAGGCTCCCTCAGCAGGCCCTCTTTGCCAAGATAGAGGGTGGGAGGCCACGTGGAGGCCAAGGACTCGCTGGATAGATTATAACCAAAACCTTGGGTGAACACGTTCGGGAATCCCACCAGAACACCTGAGCTTGGTGGCAGAGTATCGTGACTATTGGAAGTTCCACTTGCAGCTGTTGCCCCCACAACCCAATTAGGAAAGGTGGCCTTGAAGATGTATGTATATATATATGTATGTTTAAATGATTTCTTGGAAGCAGCCCAAGTCTTCCAAAATTCTTTCTCATAAGTCACATGATGGGCTGATCCCTATGTGTAAATCTTTGCCATTTGGTTCTATCTCTGGCTGTTTCTGTCATCTCTCTGAAGGATAATTGTGACCTTTCCATCAAAAACTGTAGCAAAGTTCTTTTTTGTCTACCACTTGATCATCTTCATCACCAGCCTGACTGGCTGAGTAGTTAGCATATCCGCTCTCCAGCCAAAAGGCTGCAAGTTAGAATCCCGCCATGGGCATGGATGTTTTGATTGTCTGTGGAAATATTGGTGCTGGTGGTCGACGTTAGATTACGTTGGTGTAGTTGTGGTCAGTTGATGGATTGAGTGGCGGAGACAGAGTTGTAGAGCAGGTGCCGACCCTCGATGAGCCTTTCGACTCCCTGGAGGTGTCAAATAATAATAATCTTCCTCAAATGATTCCATTTAGGACTATATTTGGTAATCTTTAAAAGGACATTCTCTGGAGGTGTCCAAACCATATTAATTGCTGTTAAAGAATTATAGCTATGATATCTTCACAATAGTTTAATTCGTATTTGACTTGCTCATTTGGTTTGTGTTCTGACCAATGAGTTATTTTTCTTAAGCATTTTATTTCAAATGCTCTGATTTTCTGTATTTCTTTCTGATTGAGTGTCCAAGTCTCAGATCCATACGCTGCTGTAGGTATAGTAATGTTTTCTAGAGTTTTAGTTCAACGCTTTTTGAAATGCTGTTTTTTTTCCATATTTTGTTTAATTTTACATGTTTTTCATCCAAAAGTACAATCGTTTTACACCTCAAATATTTAATTTTTTTTGGGTTCTAAGGGTCAAAGCTATATAACTGAGAGGAGACCTCCATATAGCCTTCAAAGGAATAAGGAGAACCGATCAGGGTTTCTGACCTAATGGTCGATTCCTCACCTTCTCGTGGTGCACCTTGTTAGGTATCTACCTGGATACTGAACGAACGAGGAAGGACTGGCAGTTTGGGATTTAGTCAACCAAATTGTATTCTTACTGGCTTAAACCAAAATAAAAAAGTATGATAGAACATGACAGAATTTCATGCTGGGGCATCGCACGATTAAACAAGGCCCCCCATTGTTTTTGCCAGAAAACCCGGGCAAACAGTGAAAAGTCAGCTAGTGGAACAAATCTGAAAACACACCCCAACTCGACATACCAGAGTTCAAGATCGATACTATTAACATAAGAAGCCTGAATGGCAAAGAAATAAAGCTAGCTGAGAAATTGGATAAGTACCAGATCGACATAATAGGGAGTGACTGAAACAAAAAAGGCAAAAACTGGTGAGATCTTTCTGAGCAATAAATACAAAATGTTATATTCAGGCAATGACAATCAAGGAAAAGAAGGAGTAGCCCTAGTATTCAACACTAAATATGAAGTATTCTTCTTGAATGGCAGGCGGTCTCAAGCAGAGCAATGTGGGCAATATGAGAATGGGGAACTGGACAATGAGACTTATTTGTGCCTGTGGTCCCACAGAAGGCTTTACTAAGGTAGAAATGGAGGAATTTTTTGAGGCTCTAGAGAAAGCTACTGACACAATGAAAAAGGAAAAGTTGCTACTTGTTGGGGATCTAAATAGCAGATTAGGAAGTGATTGTCAGATATACAAAAATGTTTTGGGAAAATTTGGAGAAAAGAGCAAAGCTAATAATAATGGCAAATACCTGTTGGATTTCTGATCAGGACATGGACTGGTTCTTACTAACACCATGTTCCAACATAAAAATGTGCACAAATTCATATGGAGAGAAGAGGCAAGGAATAAGAAAAGTCTCATTGACTATGTTATTATTGATAGCAATGTTTTCTAACTGGTGCAGGACACCAGAGTGTAAAGAGGATCTGAAATTGGAAGTGATCACCATTTATTCTTGAGCAGGATAAAATTGAATATCATACTGAAAACAAGAACATGTAAGAAAGTTTTAAAGTGAATAAAAGTTGAGCAGCTCTCAGATGTGAACTGTAGTAAAATACACAAAGATTATTGAAGAAAAAATGAAAGAGTTTGAGAATAGGAAACAAACCTTGGAGATTCAGTGACAAGCCCTGAAGAAAACACTGATTGATTCAGCCAGCGAGGCATGTGGTGAGATTGTCTGTAAGGATAGAAAAATCAGAACTCCATGGTGGATACAGGAAGTTAAAGACGCAATGAAAGAAAAGAAGAAAGCATATCAAAGTTCCTGGCAAATACGTCAGCTTGTGCTCTTAGAGAATACAGAGACAAATGTAAGAAAGCTAAACACTGTGTAAAACTAGCTAAACAAAAGTCATGGAAGGACTTTGGTAAGAACATAGAAAATAAATATGAAGAAGGTGGCAAGATATTCTGAAGGTTGAAGAAGCTCAGAAATGAAAGAAAGAGGCTGTAAAATGAATTAGAAATGATAAAGGTGACATGAAAACAGGAGAAAAAAAAAAGATATCCTTGAAGTATGGAGTAATTATTTTGAAAAATTGCTAAATGAAACAAGCAGAGATGACAGAACAGTGGTAAAAAAACACTGACCAGGCATGCAGTCAGGAATAAATATCCATACTAGAAGTAGAAAAAGCCATCAAAAGCCTGAAATGTGGAAAGGCAACAGGAGTAGATGATATTCGATCATAAATGCTAAAGTATGGTGGTAAAAAAGTTTTACATTGCCTGCACTGCATAGTTCAGAAGGCCTGCACAGAGGGACGAATTCCCTCTGTGAAGGCTGTGATTGGAGTAGAATTCTCATAGTACCCATATATAAAAAGGGAAAATAAAACTAAATGTGAAAATTACAGAGTATTTTTCTACTGAGTGTTTCTAGTAAGATATATGCAAGTGTACTTGAGAAAAGGTTGAGAAGTATTGTGGAAGAGAAGCTTGGTGAAGAACAAGCTGGATTCAGGCCAAATAGAGGCTGTTAGGATCAGATCTTCACTTTACGACAAACAGTTGAGAAGTCATGGGAATATAACAAAGATTTGTATTCAAGTTATATAGATCTGGAAAAAGCATATGACAAGGTGCCAAGAGAGAAGCTATTCAATACGCTATAGTTATATGGTATCAATGGGGCATTATATCAAGCAATACTTAATCTTTATTTGAGTTGTAAGTCAGCAGTTAGAAATGAAGGAAGTACAGGAAGATGGTTTAATGTTAAATCTGGTGTGAGACAATGATGTACATTATCCCCTCTGTTATTCATTATCTATATGGATCACATTATGAAGGAAAGTGGTATTAAACATGATATCAGAATTGGAGATGTTAAAGTCAGCTCTTTGCTTTATGCGAATGATATTATACTTCTAAATAAATCCGCTACAAGTCTGCAAGATTCTCTGACTAAATTGAATAACTGTTGTAATAGATATGGTATGAAGGTCAGCAATAAAAAAACAAAGACAATGAAAATAGGCAGAATCATTGAAAATGTCAGCTGTGTTGTGAATGGAGAACCTGTGGAACATGTAAAACATTTCAGCTACTTAGGCACGATTTTTAGTGAAGAAGATATATTAAATATGGAAATAGATAAAAGAATCAGCAAAGCTGGTATGGTGGAAAGTCAACTGAATAAATTCATATGGAATAGGAGAAAAATTAGTCGGAACACTAAATTAGCTGTATGCAAGACAGTGTTCAAACCAGCTTTAACTTATGGATCTGAGAGCTGGGTCAGAAGTAAAACACTTGACCAAAGACTAGAGACCGCAGATATGAGAGTCCTGAGAAAGATTATAGGCGTGAAGAGATGGCATCAATGGCAATATCATATTAAAAACAAGGATATTAGGAAAGAACTTGACATTGTCGGCATCCAGGAATGCATTAGCAGAGCTAATCTCAGGTGGTATGGTCACTTAAACAGAATGGGCGAAGAAAGATTGGCAAAACAAGTCTTCTCTGCCAGGTTGGCAGGAAAACGACCCAGAGGAAGACCAAGATATAGGTGGATTGATACGGTACAAAGTGCCTTAAAAGATAGAAATATAAGATCTGATAACGTTTGAGTCTTAACAAGTAACAGACTGATTTGGAGGAAAATTGTAGATAGGAAGTTAGTAATGATGTAATTTTTTTTTCATGTAGTACTGTCATATCCTGTACACCCCTTGAGGGTACATGGCAGGAATTTGATGATGAGATGCTTTTAATAACTTAGCAACTGTTAAATAATTGAGAAACCAGAATACAAATGATATATTCATTAATGTATGCATTTTGGAACATTGCTAGTTGTTGTCATGTTCTGTGATTCAAGTGTGCTATATCCTAGGTCCATGGCAGACCACACTTGATGTGAAATCAAGCCTAATTTTTATTGCACTGTGTAGTTATCCTAAGCAATTGTATGGCTTCTTTAAATTTTCTTGTGAAACAATTATTATCAATATGTGACATGTTTGTCTGTTGTCAGAGTACTTGATGGCCAGTAGTGGCTATGTGGAATGCTAAACCTGATTCATGCTCCCTTCTTTTTTTGATATCTTTTACATGCTCAGACAAGTAGATCTCTCCAAATCTTCCTGTCTGGCCTACATAACAAATGCCACAAGGGCAATGAATCTCATAGACGCACGGTTTTTTCATGGGGTGATGCAGTGTTTTTGGTGGATGTAGGAATCTTGATATTTTTTGTGAAGGTAGAAAAGCCACCATAAATTTAGGTTGCTTGCAGAGCATCATAGCCACCACTTTGTCCGTGACATTTTTGATGTACGGCAGCATGACTGCATTCTTGAAATCTTGTTTAATTAAGGGAGTTGTAGGAGATGTATTAAGAATTTTTTTTTGATCGTCTTGGGTTCAAAACCATTAAGTGCAAAATTCTGTGCCAGGTAGTGTAATTCTTCATTTCTTTTAATCGGTGTGCTAGATATACTGTATCATTATTATTATTATAGGCCACTCCAAGGAGTCAGACTCATTGAGAGAGGCCCTAAACATCGTGTCAAGCACTATCCAACATTTGCACAGTATCCATCATACTTTGCTTAGAACTGATTCACAGTCATGGCACCCACAACAGATTCTGACAACCTATTCCACTCAATCACCACTTTCAAGGCAAAAAACCTAGTTCTCACACCCTTGTTAACTACACTCTTACTCAGTTTCCAAGGATAACCCCAGTTCTCCCACCACCAGACCTGTTCTGAAAAATTTCCTCTGAATTAATTTTGTAAAAAACCCTTCAGTAATTTGTAGGTTTCGATCAATACACCCCTTTTTTGCCTGTCAACAAATTTCTGTAACCAACAAATCTTCCACCTGTTCTCGTAAGGTTCATCCCATAGAATCCTCTCCACCTCTTCCTCATTGCCAAGAAACCCAGGTGACCAGATCTGTGTGCAGTAGTCAAGATGGGGGTCTTATCAAGGCTCAATAAAGAGGAACAATAACCTGCTTGACTAAACAAACACACGTAATAACCACAGTAATAAGTTTTAATAAGTAAATATTTCATCCTAAGTATCTTAGGTCATCAGTACAGTTAATTCAAACAATACTAGGAATAACATCGTTTGAATTAACTGTACTGACGATGTTCTAAGATATTTAGGATGAAATATTTGCTTATTAAAACTTATTACTGTGATTATTACATGTGTTTTGTTTAGTCATGAATTCTCCACAAGTTTCATTGTATAATAAAATAATCTGCTTGTCTCTTTTGTGAAAGTATTCTTCAGTAACGAAGTAATCTGATGAGCTGTTTTAGCCACTTTTGTTATGTGCCCCTAAACTTTAACTCTCTATTCACTAACACACCCAAGAGTCACTGGCTTCGTCAATTTCCTGAAGTACGGTTCCACCAATGTAGTATACTGCTGCTAATCTTTTCACCCCAAAATGCATAACCTTACACTTTGCCACATTAAACTGACATCCGTTCTCTTTTGCCCAGACTGCCAGTCTATCCAAATCATCCTACAAAATTTTAACATCATCCCATCATGGCAGAGTGATGAGAGCTTGGTTCACTTTTACGAGTTGCCTCAGTCCTGAAGATACTTCAGGCACAAACTTTGTTTGCTTACACTTGGATAAAGGATTAAACTAAATTTATTTTAACATCATTTGTATTAACTATTGCTCTACCCAACTTTGCATCATCAGCAAATAACTGAATAGTTCCTCTCAGATCATTTCCTATATTAATGTGTGCAATTAAACAGCAGCAGTCCAAGAACAGAACCCTGTAGAACGCGACTAGTCACAGACCTTCTTTCAGACTCTACTCCTGAATACACTACTCTCTGATATCACTGCATCAACCATTCTTATCCACCTCATCAATTCTATATCCATCTCCATGTACCGAAATAGTTAGGCAGTGGTGGAATTTGAACCCACACCTCCGAAGAGACTGGCGCCTTAGACCACTCAGCCAAACTATCTCTAGTTCAGTCATAATAATAAGGACATGTATGTTAACTGTAAGAAATAATGAGTAATAGAGTGTGAACCCTACAAAATTAAGAACATACCTCAAGCACAAACTTATGAAGTTTGCATTTAAAAAAAGAAAAAGAAAAACATCCTTCCTTCCTTCCTTTCCCTCCATTCCTTCCTCCCCACTCTCTTAAGCATCCACAATCAAAGCAATATTTTAAAACACAGTCATTTCAAATTAAAAGAAATAAAATGAATAAATATACATTCATTATTACTTGTATCAAAAGGATAAATCAGTCTTCAGTACCTTTTTTTTTTTTTTTTAATATACTGTGTTTCCCAGAAAATAAGACTGGGTCTTATATTAATTTTTGCTCCAAAAGACGCATTAGGGCTTATTTTCAGGGGATGTCTTATTTTTTCATGTACAACAATCTACATTTATTCATTTATTGTACTCCGATTGTTCATTCGGCAATAAGTCTTGAGTTCATCTGTTTACATAGGCATTTACCTCTCGTCCAAGGGCGTCCGCTTGGGTATTTACAAATACTTAATTATAACTTATATTATCATTTATTTTAAGTATTAATGCCAATAATATTATTTATTTATATTTAATTATATATTAATATTATTATTCAATACGTCCGTCGTGTGTTGCAATGGACATACTAAAGGCATCTGTCTGGCTGACGATCTTAACTGGGGCTTATTTTTGGGGAATGGCTTATGTTACAAGCATCCGGAAAAATCATGCTAGGGCTTATTTTCCGGTTAGGTCTTATTTTCGGGGAAATACTGTATATATAATTAAAGTACATTAGAAGTTGGATATAGCTTTTTCGACATACAAATGGTAGTACTTGAAACATAAAATGAAAATTCCAAATTCAAAAACATGATCACACATCACTGTGAAGACAAAATAGATAACTAAATTAGCAAATAAAATTCAAATAGAAGAAATTTTCATTCAAGTGAGAGATAAATTTCACTGCCCAGTGTGAGACTATTGTCCCATTTACTGGAACCTGAAGTGGCTTGAAAAAAATTCATGTTTGGACTCTACAGCTGGGTTACTGAATTATATAAAAATAAATAAAAATACAAAAAAATAATAATAAGATAATAAAATACAATCAATGGTACTAATGTACAAGTTGAAAAGAAAAAAAAAACACCTCATTCCAACACATTACATTCACAACATATTCCACTGATCCAACACTCTCTATAAAAAACATCTACTCCTTTCTCCACACACACACACTCTTATCCAACTTCCAGGAACGGCCTCTTGTTCTTCTCCAACATATCTATTTAAATCTTCTCAACGAAACTCAACATAAGCAATACTCCTTATAACACTCCCCAACTTTGCTTTAAACAAACAAATGAATACTTTAAGTCAATCCATATGAAACATCATTAACAAACAAATAAGTTGAAAAGCAGTGGCTGAAGAATAGAACTTTGTGACACACCACTAGTTATTTTCCTTTTCTGGGATATTTTCTTTCTCTCCACACACAACTTCCTGGTGTCACACAAACAACAAATCTCTTATCCAGCTTCACTAATCTATTATCCATATCTGTAAACTTACATGTGAACTTTTGCCAAGTGACAATCTATTAAATACCTCTGTTAGTCCAAAAATATCGATATATACAAGTCTCACTTATACGGTGATTTTTTCCAAATATGCAAGTAGGCTGTTAAAGCAAAACCTTACAAACATGTTGACTGCCACAAAAGACATTTTACACCTATCAATCTAACCTTGTATTCTAGTTCTAACCAATTTCGCTATTACATTAATCACAGCTGCAGGTATGCAGACTGATCAAAATTGAAAACATCTATCTTAGCACCAGCTTGCACACTCTTTCTGGTGAGAACTTACCTATTTACTACAAGAGCTTTGTAAAAGCACTAGGACAATGGCATTGTCAACCTCTTTGCACACTCCCTAAAATCATAGAGTAATATATAGTATCTAACCACAGTGCTATTATCATCTAGCTTACTCAACACTTCGCCTGCCTGATTCATTCTTCTTGTTCCCATTTGTCTTCCTTCTTGGTACTGCAGACCATCTTTCACACCAATATGAAATATAATGACAAAGTGCTAAATAAGCCCAATATACCACTATATCCTCAACAGCAATATTTTCTGCCATCAACCACAATCACGCTTTCATAATTATCCTTCTTGTTCACAAAGTGGAATAATTCTCTTAAATTGCCTTTGGTGAAATGAACAATCTCCTCTCACACTGTTCTTAATGTTTGCTTTTTAGCCTGCTTTTATGCTCCTTGTACATCTAGACATCACCTGCTAACCAACAGCTTCACTATAAAAAGCGTCCCTTTTTCATTTGCTAATTTCATTGTTTGTCCATTTTACTGCTGCTGTATTTATCTACTTGGTTCTAGGTATGCAGATGTATCCCTATAAGATATGTGTTTTAACAAATCACTGTACTATATCAACCTCTATTCCTCACAGTTCTTTCCATGGTGCTGAAGCAAGCTAACTATGGTGCTTTCCATAATCACTACTTTTATAGTTCCATATATCCATTTTTGAATGAAATCTTTCCCTGAAAGCAGTCATGAAGGACTTACCTCACAAGTCAGTACATCTTTCCTTGCAGACAACTTTATCTCATGCATCCCTGAAAGAATCAATCTTTTCTTCATTAAAAGCTTATATTCTTGTTGTTAAACTCTAAAAGCATTATATTTCAGTCTACAGACTATCTTAGTCTGTAGACTGAAAGCTTCTTTTAAAACTTTCTTATATACATATTTTTCTTTTCAATAGACTCATTTTTCTTCTGTTCTCAAAACTAAATGGCAATTTAGTTTTTTTTCCTAAAAAACTATTTCCAATTCCTGTATACTCTTGTATTTGAAGAGAATGAAGATATCATTATCAGCAATAACATAATAAGACTTTTTATTTTTGTTCTCTCCACATGAATTTATCAACTCTGTGCTAGAATATAGTGTTACTAACAACTAGTCTATTTATGACCAGAACAGAAATTTAGCAACCACTAATACTTGGCATTGTTAGAAGCTTTGATCTTTCCTCCAAATTTTCTCACATTTCTGTATGTTTTAGATTCATTTCCTACTGTGGTCTTTAGGTCTTCCACAAAAAAAAAAAAAAAAAAACAGCTTTCCCCTTTTCTGTATATTGGCTATCTTTAATGACTCAAAAAAATTCCTCTACCTCTTCACTGCTAGAAATGTTGGTAGGACCAAGCACAAATAAGACTTATTTTCAATTTCCTATTCTGAAATTTTCCAACACCAATCTTCTTGAAATCATAAGTCATTTTAAAAAATAACTCAAAATGGGTTGTAAACCTTCAGTACATTAATGCTATGGGGTGGAATAAGAATTTTTTCAATTTTTTTATTAATATATTTTTTATTTATTTTTTAAATAACCTGAAAACTTTAATCTAGAGACCAAATATGGAACTTTTCAGGCTGCTTCAAGCCTTCAATAAACAAGGTAGGCTCACATCATGTGATGAAATTCATCTCCCACAGAAAAGATAATCAAAAACATCCAATGGCAGGATATGAACCCACAGCCTGTTGAATGTAGAGTAGATATGCTCACCATTCAGCCTATTAGGCCAGCTGATAACTTCAACTTGGTAACATAATTATTTGACATGGTATTTCCATAAGTCCTCTGCTAGCTCCACCTCTTTTCCACTGATTCTTCTTAAGCTGATGAGAAAACCATTCACCACAACATTATGCAAATGAACAGAGAGAAAACTGGTGATTTAATTACAGAAGATGGAAAGCAGACCACAACAATCAAGTTTGGTAAGTAGATCCTATTATTATCATCATTATTATTATAATTACGTGACACCTCCAAGGAGTCTAAGAACTCATCATAACCACCCTACTACACAACACATCCTCTACTTAATCCTATAACTACACAACATTGCTTCCATCAACATACAACACCATCTACTGTCCACCACCAAAAGTATTTTTGTTGTGTAAATCGTGTGCGTGTTCTCATGGTTGATTAGCCTGAATGTGTGTTGAAACACCCTTCTACCTCATATGAGATTAACTAACTCACTTTCAACTGAAAAAGCCCATATAAATATTTCTCTCGTCACAACGAGAATCAAACTCAGGTCTTTTCCAATTGAAGGGAGCAATGTACCATCGTTCTTACCATTGCACCACAGAGGCAATGTAGTTGAAATGTGAATGGTATGTATCAAATGGCAAATAAAAATTGGCTAGCAGATTTGCTGTAAGTTGAGAATGGCAGAATCATATTAATGGTCATTAATTACCTGATGGGTCTCCATGTGATGATCATATTGACTGTTGATAACTCTATTAAGAGAAATGAAGTAAGGGCAATGAGATGAGAATAGCTGGGTGGTTAATTTTAATCTTTCTCTCTCTCTTTTTTAGATAGGCTGAATAAATGCTTGCTTACATGCTGCAAGATAATATCTATCCTTCTCATCTGTTCCTTAGGAAGGGTTGAATCCCACCCCTAATGAGGGGCTTACGATGAATTAATGCAGTCAGTTCATCACTCCTCTGCTGCATCCCCTGAAAATAATATTCATGACTGTAATCTGTGTGTGTTCACAGGACCAGTTTGCCTGTTCTGAAAGATGAAAAACCAGAGTTTCCAGGTGAACCCCCCCCCCCCATCACAACCACCACCACCACCTCCTTATGAGACTAGCTAATTCATCTTTTGTTGAAAGAGACCAGATAAAGGTTTCTCACATCACTGACGGGAATCGAACCTAGGTCTTTCCGACCAAAGGGCTTCATCTATAGTAGGATGATAGAGAAGCATGAAATATTATAAAGCAATACGAAAACATTTGAGCAAAAGTTGAATAGGAAGTAGCAGTGAATACCATCAGGACCAGAATACAGAGTGGAATCCAAGCTGATCATTCTGTTTTCAAGTAAAAGACCTGAGGGTATGCAATGAGCTGTCCTTGCTAGAGTGGAGAATGATTTTTTCCTTAGTTTCTTCATCTGCATGTATGCTGCCTGATGCAAAACTACCTTACTTATCAGAGAAAAGAAGTGGCATGAAAAACTTCCATGGTCTCCACTAGGTGTGTGTGTGTGTGTTATGTACATTGTGAATTCAAATTTATATATAAATATATGTGTATAAATTTATTCTTCTTCTTTAGTCTCTTTCCCTCCACTGCACAATATAGGCTTACCCCTTAACTTTCCAGTTCTGTCTGTTTTTAGCCAATGTACACCATCTCATATCAAATGATTATATCATTACATCATCCCTCCATCTTGTTCTTTGACAACCTTTCCTTCTCTTGGTATCCACTCAGTGCTTAATTTTGTCCACCTTTCATCTGGCAATCAATTAATATGGCCAGCCCATCTCCACTTTTATGATTTACAACACTTCACAATATTATCAACTCCAGTCATCTCTCTAATTCTAGTATTTCTTATTCTACCCTCTTTTTGTTATGTGGATCATTCTTCTCTGCAAGGCTCTTTTGTGCTACAGGCAACCTATCTTCCTCTTTATTAGTTGTCGCCCATGTCTCACTTTCATAGGTAAATTTCACTGGAATAATGCATATGTTAAAGAGCCTTCTCATTAGGCATATAAGTAAATCTCCTAACAAGTAATCTCTATATATATATAACCAAAATGCTTTATTTCCTTGTGTGATTCTAAAACTAACTAGTTGACCAAGGAAAATATAATCCTCCATGATTTCACTACGGTTATCTATTAATTTTAGTTTGGTATGATATGAATTTGTCATCAGTTTGGTTTGAGTCAGATTAATCTTTAAATCTTTTTTCCTGCTTTCTCTTTCAAGGTCATTTAGCATTACTGAGCTTCTTTATTTTTTGCTAAAAGAACAATCCCATCTGCAAAACTTATGTGATTCAAATTTTTTCCTTTGAAGCTAATTCCATAGTTTTCCCATGAGACTTTCTTAAAGACTTCTAATGTAGCAGAAAACAATTTGGTTGATATAGGATCTCCTAGTCATACTCCTCTCTCTCCCATTCCTTTCCCTGATATTCTCGCTTTATATTGACTGTTGAGTTTGATATATAGTTTTTAATATTCAGATATACTTGTTAAAACAACAAGCCATAAATTTATTTATCTACTCTATACTATCAAATGATAAACTGAAATTGGAAACGGATGTAGGCTGTAACATTTTTATGTAACGTTTTTGTCAAGTTATTTGAAATGTTTTGAAACTCAGGGACTACCCTGAGTGTCGAGTCTTCAAAATTCGAGTCATCAGAATTCAAGGAGAACTGGCCTACCAGTCTGGAACATGGGGAGGTTGGGCATCATAGGCATGGGGGGGGGCTTTTGAAGACTCGACACTCAGAGGCTACCATGAGTGTCGAGTCTTCAAAATTCGAGTCACCAGAATTCAAGAAGAACCAGCCTACCAGTCCAGAACACATGGGGTTGGGCGCCGTAGGCGTCAGGGGGCAGAGCCCCCTAATATAAATATAAATACATAAGTAATAGTTTGCTGAAGTGTTGGAGCTAGATAACTGTGAGGAGACCCCCCACACACACCACCTTTAAGGAATGCAGAGAACCAACTGCAGTTTCTGACCTAATGTCCAATCCTCACCTTCACAAGATGCAAACTATTAGTAGGTATCCACTAAAAAAGTTCTAAGCAATGAGGACAGGCCTGCAATTTGGAACATAGCTGATGAAATTGTACTCTTTAGTAGCTTAAACCAGGAAGAAACACAATGAGGTTTCAAGATGTATGGGAGAATGCCTAGTTAAACAAGGACCCTGATGTTTTTGTCAGGGAACCAGAGTGAATAGTGAAAAGTTGGCTACTAGAATAAACTTCAACTCAACATCTAGAAGATAAACAAACCTGACATCAGAACAACTGAAGGAAGGAACCATCAACATAAGGAGTTCAATTTTCCTTATCAATGTAAGGAAAATCGAACTTGCAGAACTGGAAAAGTATGACGTGAACATAATTTGTATAAATTAAATATGCCCAGAAATTATATTCTTGGTTCAATTCTTAATCCAAGTGTAAAGTTTGCATGTGAAGTAACTTTGTGACCGGGCAACTCGTATATATAGGCTAATGACCTCACATCACTTGCCTTAGTATCCATCCCATGCAAACAAAGCACATATCCTTACAGACATGTATAATGTCATGCATTATGGGAAAGGTCACTACCCAGACCACTTTCGACCTTTATTGAGGTCTGATCAGTGGGAGCCAAATCCAGAAGTGATACCATGATTTGCTTACACTTAGATAAAGCATTAAACCAAAATTATAATTTCTTGGCATCTTTAATTTATACTATAACCAAGTGGAAAAACTTTCAACAAAGAACATAATTTGTGTAACTAAAGCAAATGGGACTAATCCTACTAAACAATTATAGCATATTACATTTGGGAAATAACAATCAAGGAAAGGGAGTAGTGATAGCATTCAACACCTAACATGGAGATAAACTTCTTGACTGGAATTTAAATGGAGTTAGGTGACAAACTTCAGAATGAGGGAAATTGACGATGAAACTTATTTGTACCTATAGTCCCGCAAAAAGGAAGAAGCAGAGGAAATTTTCAAGTCAGGCAGCTCACATAAAGAAAATGGAAAAGGTGATCCAGGTGAAAGGTAGGACTAATAATAACAGTAAGTAACTGCTGGATTTCTGCTCAGGACTTGCCACTACTAACACTATGTTCCAACATAAAGATGTGCACAAGTTTAGGGTGGGGAGATGACACATGAAATAAGAAGAGCCTCGTTGACTATGCTTAAACAAGTAATTAGGCTTGAGTGCTGGTTTACATTCATGTTGCACCTGAATGGAATAATTTGGAGCACAAAGAGAAATAATTAAACATCCAGTTTAATTGATTTCAATATTTCATCTCAGTGAAAAAGATATAATCAGGAATACAATATTAAAATTGTAATAACACCCCCCCCCCCAAAAAAAAGCACAAGAAACAATAAGTGGAAGAAATGAGATAGAAGCAATAAAGACTAAAGTCCTATGAGGGGCACGCTCTATGCACGCTATTGGCTAGCCTTAGGTTGGGCAGGAGGTCAAAGAATTAAATTCTCAAATTATGAGGGGCACCCTCTATGGGCACCCCTCATAAATAAATGGTGCCCACTTATTGTTTCTTGTGTGTTTTTTTGTGTGTTATTACAACTTTAACATTGTATTCCTGATGATGTCTCTTTGACAGACGAAATATTGAAATCGATTAAACTTGTTTAGTTATTTCTCTGTGCTGTAAATTATTCTATTAAAGTGCAACATGAATGACTTTGCTACTGTTGATAGTGATATTTTCATGCTAGTTCAGGATACAAGAGTATACAGAAATTTTGAAATTGGAAGTGACCATAATTTTGTTTGAAGTAGGATAAAAATGAATAATACATTGAAAAGAACAATATGCAAAGTTTTAAAAAGAGTTAACTGAATAGCTTTCACAGGTAAACTGAAGACTCAACTAAGCAAACAATATTTAAGAAAAAATAAACAGTCCAAAAACAAGAAGAAAACCTTGGAGTCTAAGTGGCAAACTATGAAGAAAATGTTGATGGATAGGGAGGAAATAGGGAGCAATCCTGGAAAACAAGAAAGCATACCAAAAGCTCCTAGCAAATAAGTCTTCAGTTGCCCTAAAAGAATACAAAGAAACATGTAAGAGAGCTAAGCTTGTGTAAAAGTATCTAAAGAAAAGTGCTAATAAGATTATGGTAGGAATATAGAATATAAATATCAGGAAGGTGGCAATATGTTCTGGAGGCTATTGAAAAAGCTTAGAAATGGAGGAAAAAGTAAGGTAAAAGTAATCAAACATATTCTAGATGTTTGGAGTAATTACTCTGAAAGACTTAAATGAAACAGAATAGTAGAAAAATATTCAAGAAGAACAAACAGGAGTACAGCAATCCCTCGATTAATGTGACTAACGTATTCTCGAAAACAGGTGCATTAATCGAATATAATAACCTATGGGGAAAAATATAATTTGTTCCTCAAATTTCTTTTTTGACTCTTAATTTTAGGGTATTAGGTCTGAAATATACCTTAATTAGATCTAATTAGGGTATATATATCTGAGGGCCTAGTTAAAGGAAAACCATGATGCTGAAAGACAATAAAACACATTCAGAATAGAAATTTATTATTCTACTTCTTAACAAAGAATTGAGCTAATGTAGTTTGGCAGGCATTCTGTTTCCTTTTTTTTTTTCATACAACTGACGGTTTGGCCCTACTGCCTCTTCTACTACTTCTCTCTTCATCAGGGTCAGCCTCTAAGCACTGCTGCTTAAAAACGTCGATTGTACGAAAAATATTTTTTATTGTTTCTGTGAAATCTCTTTGGGCTTGTCAGTGATTAAAGTTTCTTCCTATTCTTCAGGATCTTTCCACTGCGCGTCTAAATTTAGCAGCTTGGAATCACTTAATTTCTCAGAATGAGATTTAATTAACTTAGATTAATTTGAAAAACCTCTAAAATCATTTGCACAATGTGGAAGAATATGCTTCCAAATGGCTTGTATGTTGCTAGCAGTAATTTCATTCGACTTTGCAAATTTATAACCAGGCTGAGATTTTTCTGATTTGCCCAGAAAAGTCTTGGAAGGTATTTGCTTCCAAAAAAGGCTGGTTTCATCAACATTAAATATTTGTTGGTCACAACAGCCCCTTCTTCCACAATTTTCTTTAAAATCTCTGGATAATTTGTAGCCACTTCGTTATCTGCACTTGCAGCTTCGCTTGTGATTAGAATATTAAGTAGGCTATTTCTCTTTTTGAAACGCTCAAACCACCCAGCACTAGCATGGAATTCTTCTTCTTTTCCATCACTGATAGCCCTTTCTTTCAAGGTTGCAAAGAGACTTAATGCTTTTGATTTAATAAGGTCAGTGCTTAGCAGAATCCATTTTTGGTTACAATCTTTGATCCATGTAGAAAGAAGTTGCTCTAATTCAATCATTATAATATCTTGATTTCGAGTGCATGCATAATGAACTTGAAGCAGCCTTTCCTTTCTCCTTGTATTCAGCAGCTTTGCTTAAAATTGCTCTTATAGTCGATTCATCCATTTTTGTGTTCTTGTCCTATCTTTGCTCTGGACTCACCTTGTTCATTTTTCTTTATTATTTCAAGTTTTTCTTCCAATAAGATTACTTTTCAAATCATTTTCACACTTCCACTTTCTTGCTCACTAATTCTTTTACTCTTGATGAAAGGTTGGGAAAATACTTTAAAATAAAAACAAGTAAGGAAAACAATTGCAAAGGAGGCACAAGATACGATCAGCAAAATGCTATGTAATCAGCAGACAACATCAATTTTGGCAGTAAATTTGGAACATAGTGTACATGGAAATAGTGTATTAGGCCATTAAAAAGTAACCTTGTAAAAAGTTTTAAATCGGTAACTAAATTATTTCATCCTGGTGAGTGATTTTTCAAAATAGTTAGCCATATAAAATGCATCGATAGAAAATTTGTAAAATCTGTAACATTTATTTTTAAGATGTATATAGGTGCACTAATCCGAGGCACATTAATCGAGGGATTGCTGTACACATAAATACTTGAGGTAGAAAAAGCCATCAAAAACTTGAATTATGGAGAAACAACTGGAATAGATGATATTCAACCAGAAATGTTAAAATATGGAAGTATAGAAGTTTTCCAAAATAGCTACAGTGCATAAATCAGAGGGCCTGGTCAGAAGGTCAAATTCTAGATGATTGGAGTAGAGATCTCATTATCTCCATTTATAAAAAAAGGAGAATGCAGCTGAATGCAAGAATACAGGAACTTCTCTACTAAATGTTCCATGCAAAATTTATGCACAGAGGTTGTCAAGATCAGATTTTCACTTTACAACCAACAGTTGAGAAATCATACGAATATAACATGGATCTGGGATCAGTACTTAAGTTTTATAGATATGGAAAAGGCATATGAAAATGTGCCCAGAGAAAAACCTTTCAAAACACTTTTCAATATGTATTCTTCCATGTTCAACTTATAAGTCAACGGTTATAGAAGGAAATGCAGGAATATGGGTTGATATAACATCAAGTGTAAGAACTATCTCCACTATTATTCATTATTTATATAGGTTTATGAAAGAAAGTCGCATTAAACCTGTATTTCAACATACAGTAATCCCTCGATCAATGCGTCATTTTTTTTACAATACCCAAATTCGATTAGTGTGCCTATATACATCTTAAAAATAAATGTTACAGATTTTAAAATTTTTCTTTTTATACATTTTAATTATTTTAAAAAAATCACTCACCAGGATGAAATAATTTAGTTACCGATTTAAAACATTTTACATAGTTATTTTTAATGGCATACTACGCTACTTCCATGTACACTATGTATACTATGTTCCAAATTTTTACTGCCAAAATTTATGTTGTTTGCTATAGTACACGCACAGATTCGAGATCCTTCGACACTTCTGCGCATGTCACAAAAAGAAGACTCCATTCTGATAATAGGGTAATCAATCCGTCTTCTGGGATGAGTTATTATTACACGTTGGAAAATTAACTTCTCTTTTATGATCATTGTAGTTTTTAAAGTGGTAACTATTTTGCTTGTATGACAGTTGGGAAATTTTATCTATAAAGCACATGATTTTGCATGTTGGCAACCAATTCGTACATCCTTCATTTCTTTCTCCCCTTCAATGATAACATCCAGAGTTAATTAAATCTCATTCTGAAGAATTGAGTGATTCCAACCTGCTAAATTTAGATGCACAGCGAGAAGATCCCGAAGAATATGAAGAAAATTTAACCACTGATAGTCAGCCAAAAGAGATTTCACAGAAACAATTTGAAAATATTTTTCGTACAATCGAAGTTTTTAAGCAGCAATGCTTAGAGGCTGACTCTGATGAAGAAAGAACCGGTAAAATTTGCAGAAGAGTAGAAGAGGCAATGGGGCCATACCGTCGGTTGTACAAAAAAAAAAAAAAAAAAAAAAAGAAAAAAGAAACAAAATACCTGCCAAACTATGTTAGCTCAATTCTTTGTTAAGAAGTAGAATAATAAATTTATATTCTGAATATGTTTTATTGTCTTTCAGCTTCATGGTTTTCCTTTAACTAAACCCTGAGACATACCCTAATTCTTTTATAAAAAAATTAGGGGTCAAAAAAGAAATCTGAGGAACGAATTATACATTTTCCCATAGGTTACTATATTCGATTAATGCGCCTGTTTTAAAGAACGCATTAGGCATACTAATCGAGGGACTGCTGTATCTTATCTCTCTGCTTTATGCAGATGATGTACTCCTAAGCACATCCAGTGCAAGTCACCAGGATTCCATAACTAAATTGTATAACAGTTATCAGAAATTTGGTATGAAAATTTGCAATATAAACACCAAAATTTTGAAGGCATGCAGGAACACAGAAAACTTGAGTTGCATTCTCAATGGATAATCTGCAGAAGTAAAATATTTAAGCCATTCAGGCACAGTTTTTAGTGAAGGTGGCAAATTAAATATAGACAACAGAATAAGCAAACTGGTATGTGGGTAGCCAGTTGAATAAATTTATATGGAATTAGAGAGAAATTAGTGACTAACACTAAACCTAGAAACCACAGATGCAAGAGTTCTGAGAAAAATCTGGAGAATGAACAGATGACATCAGTGACAGAATCATATTAAAAACGAAGATATTAGGAAGGAACCCAAAAGGAATAGCATTCGTGAATGTGTGAGCAGAGCTAATTTAAGCTCGGGGAAAGGTTAATAAAACAGGTGTATGATGCTAAACTTTCAGGGAAAAAAATCCTGAGGCATGCCAAGATCTAGTTGGACTGATTCAATCAGAAGTGCTCTAGAAGACTGAAATATTAAATATAACAATATTGGAGCACAGACAAGTAATAGACTAATTTGGAGGAAAACTGAAAATAGGGGATTAGTAATATTGTAAACTTAATCATGTGGTACTGTCATAGTAGCCTATTAGAAAATTGATGATTATGATGATGATCAACAAGTGATCTCTTAATTATCTAAGACAGTGGTTCTTAACCTTTTCGAATTCACGGAATGCTTTTGAGCTTTTGATTATAAGAAAAATTTGGGGAACACCAAAAGCATTAGGGTCATAAAACTAACAATAAAAATATGCATGGACTTGTCTTTTATAAAAATGGAACTTATTTTAATGCGATACTTGAGCTTGTCGGCTTTTGCAGAATTCAGCAATATCAGGTCTAATATGTAATATAAGTAAGTCATTCATGCTTTTTAGTTTTTATATTGGTTAATATTGAGAAACCGAGCTAACAAATATGATATTGAAAACTGTAACAAAATTTTCAGTGCCCTTGTGGAGAAAGCTGGGCATTCGGCTTGGACAAAAATCCAAAATTCCTCAAGAGTTATTTCAGAGAATTTCATTTTTAGAGTACAATCTGTTGACAAGGTAACTAATTGTTCTTCTTCTTTTAACAAAAATTCACAACTTGATGTATTAACTGTGCCAAAAGGATTTCATATCCAGTCATTATTGTGTATATTTAAAGAAGGAAAGTAACTTAAAATCTTTTCTTCCAATATTGTTAAATGGTCTGTTATAACAGAAATAATTCCCTCGACATTTTTATTATTGAGCAACGGAAATATATCTATTGCATTTTTTTCTGATATGCGGATTTTCCAAAGAGATACTTTTTTCTGAAAAGCTGACAGTTTGTCAGTGGATGTCAAAATTTTTTCATTTTTTCCTTGGATACTTGTATTAACGCTATTTAAGTAATTAAAAATATCGGCTAAATACGCCATTTTAGCGCATCAAATATCATTTTGAAGACATTTTACAAAAGCATTTGTATCTTCATTTTGAAAAAAAGCCAATAATTCATTCTTATGTTATAATGTTCAGAATAGCACTTTACTCCTGGATAACCATCTTATTTCAGTATGCAAAAGCAAAGATTCGTACTTGGCTTCCATAGATATGCAAAGTTTATTAAAAAGGCATGCTTTTAATGGTCTTGACTTGATGTAATTTACTACATTTACAACTTGGTCAGTACAGGTTTTAATATTGCCAGCAATATTTTTGAAACTAGGGATTTTCTGTGCAAAAAAAACAATGCGTAGATATAATATATCCTGCAATAGCAGTCTTCAGTTGTTAGGATCAGAGTAGTCAGTTACACTCAGACTGTGTCATGTGACATCTTTCACCGGCAGAACACTTGCAACTAGTTCGCGGAACACCGGTTCAGAATCACTGATCTAAGATATTACCTCAGGAAATCGGTTTGCTTGTTGATTGGGTTCATTTAACTGAATGTAGAGTTAAATACATTCAGTTACCAGCAGTGTTTCAGGACAAAATAAGCTAATCTATTCAACAATTGGTAAACTGAAGATTTGGTTATCTAATGGTCATAGAACTGAAAGATTAACGTGCATAAAGCATTTACATATGTATAAATTTTACATCATAAAACTTTTTTTATATAATACTAAGTATGGCTTTGGCTAAGAAAAAATTGCAAATCCTTACCCTTCAGCAGGATCTAAAACAATTGCTCTAGGTTCATATAAATTTTCTGTAATAAGAATTTTCCTAGAAGTTCCATTTAATCTTGCTACTTCAATACGATCTGTTCCTGTGTCTGTCCAATAAAGGTTACGTGCGATCCAATCAACTGCAATTCCATCAGGATGATGAACTTCAGTAGTTACTAAGTCTTCTTGACCTTAATTAGCAAGAAATTCTTAAGTTCTTTTCTTTTATTTATTTTAAAAAAATAGAATTATGCACATTTTATTTTCAAAAATGCAAACAAAACATCTAACTGCCATTAAAGAATCCATTACTGGATTCTTTACTTTAATAAATGGTCAAACAAAGAGAAACAGATTGCCAGTAGAAAAATGGAAGATCTTCCAAACCCTGCAAAACTTGCTTCATAAATATACATGATCATGGTTCCAACTTCAATTACAGACTGTTCATTTCCTTCACTGTGCAAAACCATGCCTAATTTTTCCTAACAGAAACTTAATTACAACTTCAATCACCACTCATATCACTTTCTTTCTGAATCCCATGTTTTGACTCTTTTCATATTTTTAAAGGTGACAGTTGTGCAGTACACCTGCTATGAACCATAAGATAGCAATGTTCAACTTAGAATCTCCTCTTTTTTCTTTTTATCTTGATAAAAGGTTTTTGATGGCTTATTAACGACATGACAAATAAAAAGTTCAATATTTAATGCCATGCTTCACTTACAGTAACTGAAGAATTATCAAAGATAAAAATAACAAACATAAACAAATAATTTCTATCTCTAGGGACTGCAAATTTACTGACTTTGAATTATTGGTAATCTGGTAAAAGTTTTCATAAATACCAGTAATTATTTACATTGTCCACACGGTTAGCCTAGTGGCTTTGCGCTTCGCAACCAACCATATGCCTGGAGTAGGAGTGTCCTAGGTTCAGTTCCTGTCAATGATGTGAGGAACTTAAGGATCTTCCTCAGCCATAGCCAAGTTAGCCGGTCTTGGCCATGGACAGCAGGGTTTTTTCTAACAGTTTATCTGGTGTTTTTCATCCTGCAAGCAGGCAAACAGGTCTGAGGACACACGGATTACAGTCAGGAATACTGACCTAGCCATAGGTCTGATTCATCAGCCTATGCCGGTTCCGGAGCCCAGATAAAATTTGGGGGGACTAGAAGGTACCATGAACTCCCGTAAAAAGGGGGATCGCAGAATCATCACACGAAATTATTATTTATTTACATTTTCAAGAAAGCTATATTGAAAGAAAATCAATAAATATTAATAAATAAAAAAAAGATGACACAAACATAAAACATGGCATTAAACATAAAGAAAATTATTGCAAAGAAAAAATATATTAATATTATTAATCTCATCTCATCTTCCTTTTACCCCCTTTTACCTTGCGGTGTTGAGGGTTTATTAATCATCGGACCTCAAACCGTTCACAGGATAAGGTGGTCAGTCCTATGCTCCAGTGTATCCTATGTCCTGTAGTGTTGAGTTCTCAAGGTGGGTTTGCCTGCTTTGCAGGATGAAAAACCTCAGGAAAAACTGGGGGGAAATCCTACTGTCCACGCCCAAGACCGGCTAACTTGGCTATGGCTGAGGAAGATCCTTCAGCTCCTCACGTCACAGACGAGAATCGAACCTAGGACACTCCTTTCCTAAGCATATGGTTGCAAAGTGCACAGCCGCTAGACTAACTGAGCGGACTATTATTAATATAAATCACAAATAACACAACTTTTATTGGAAAATATAAATGTAACTTAAAGATAAGGAAAACATAAGCATACATAATTCAACTGTAAATTATTTTTTGATTTATTGTCAAAATGAGGGCACAGAAATATAACTTGTTGAGGTTATGGTCTTCTAAATATGACCTAATTTTTGTACATATTAATCCAGCAATGGAAAAAGATATCTTAGGTTTGGCAGTTGTTGGATGACTGGTCATCAGGCAATCAAAACTCACTTTAAAATATTTTCCACTGATTGTTTCTTTTTTTTGAAAACAACCCATTCCTTTCTAATGACTTGTGTTAAGTCTTTTTTTTGTTTTTGAGTTGGATTTCCATACGATACTTCAATTTTTTTTTTCTTTATCACCAACTGAAGTTTTTCCTTCATTGATAATTCAGCTCATGTTGAAGGATCTGAACCTGAAGTTGCAGAATCCTCAGACACAGAATCACCAACTTCAGTTGAATTTTCTATTTCTTTTTGTATGTGTTCAACTAAATCCAAGATTACCTTTGTTATTGTATATTTGCTGGTTTTATTAAAAATTCCATAATCTTCATTTGATTTTTTGAGATCAGAAAAGATATCGCAAAATATCAGAATAAAATGTTTGTTGTTTATGTGAGCTATCAGTGCATCTTTAAGTTCAATGCTTACAATGTGTCTTCGTTCGTTAAGTTCATTGAGCATGAATTTTAACATTACATCAGTGATATACAAATTCACATTTTTGCAACACAATGCAACAACCTTTATTGGTTGCAGTGCTAATACTATATGGGAGAATAATTCAAGTTCATTATTTGTAAATTCAATTTTACACTTTACGCTTAGCAACATTCAATGTTGCTAAGTGTAAAGATATGCACTTTGGCCAGAGAAGATGAAATGAGGTTTACCGCGTGGGAGGACTTTGGTTCAGGAGGTGAAGAAAACAAGGGATCTGGGCATTTTGTTGCATAGGAATAGTGTAAGATTTAATAATATCTCATATAGTGGTGATAGAAGATGTCACCACAATGCCACCAGTTGGGAAGAGTGATCATGTAGTTTTGATGTGGAGAGTGGCTAGCCAGATACAAGATTCATGGAACAAGAGATATGTGTAAAATTACAAAGCAGGGGAATATCACCATCAAATTCCTGACAGGTACCCTCAAGGGGCGTACGGGATATGACAGTACTACATGAAAAAATTACATCATTACTAACTTCCTATCTACAATTTTCCTCCAAATCAGTCTGTTACTTGTCGAGACTCCAACATTATCAGATCTTATATTTCTATCGTCAAAGGCACTTTGTACCGTATCAATCCACCTATATCTTGGTCTTCCTCTGGGTCGTTTTCCTGCCACCCTGGCAGAGATCACTTGTTTTGCTAATCTTTCCTCACACATTCTGTTTAAGTGACCATACCACCTGAGATTAGCTCTGCTAATGCATTCCTGGATGCTGACAATGTCAAGTTCTTTCCTAATATCCTCATTTTTAATATGATATTGCCATTAATGTTCACGCCTATAATCTTTTTCAAGACTCTCATATCTGCGGTCTCTAGTCTTTGGTCAAGTGTTTTACTTCTGACCCAGCTCTCAGATCCATAAGTTAAAACTGGTTTGAACACTGTCTTGTATACAGCTAATTTAGTGTTCCGACTAATTTCTCTCTTATTCCATATGAATTTATTCAATTGACTTCCCACCATACCAGCTTTGCTGATTCTGTTGTCTATTTCTTTATTTAATTTACAATCTTCAGTAAAAATCGTGCCCTAAGTAGCTGAAATGTTTTACTTGTTCCACAGGTTCTCCATTCACAATACAGTTGACATTTTCAATGATTCTACATATTTTCATTGTCTTTGTCTTTTTATTGCTGACCTTCATACCATATCTATTACAACAGTTATTCAATTTAGTCAAAGAATCTTGCAAACTTGTAGCGGATTTATTTAGAAGTATAACATCATCCGCATAAAGCAAAGAGCTGACATTAACATCTTCAATTCTGATAGCATTTTTAATACCACTTTCCTTCATAATGTGATCCATATAGATAATGAACAACAGAGGGGATAATGTACATCCTTGTCTCACACCAGTGTGAGACATCCTTGTCTCACACTGGTGTGAGACATCCTTAGTCTTAGTCTTATGTGTCTTAGTCTTTAATTGAACAACTCAATTAAAGACTAAGTATTGCTTGATATAAACCCCCAATTGACACCATATTACTCTAGAGTATTGAATAGCTTCTCTCTTGGCACCTTGTCATATGCCTTTTCCAGATCGACAAAACTTAAATACAGATCTTTGTTATATTCCCATGCTTTCTCGACTATTTGTCGTAAAGTGAAGATACGATCCTGACAGCCTCTATCTGGCCTGAATCCAGCTTGTTCTTCACCAAGATTTTCTTCCACAATTCTTCTCAACCATTTCTCAAGTATACTTGCATAGATGTTGCCAGGAACACTCAGTAGGGAAATACCTCTGTAATTCTCACATTCAGTTTTATTTCCCTTTTTATATATGGGTACTATGAGAGCTCTACTCCAATTATTGGGAATTTGCCCCTTTGTCCAGGCCTTTTGAACTATGCAGTGTAGCCACTGTAAGACGTTTAACCACCATACTTCAGCATTTCTTGTCGAATATCATCTACTCCTGCTGCCTTTCCTCATTTCAAGCCTTTGATAGCTTTTTCTGCTTCAAGTATGGCTATGTATTCCTGACTATGCGCCTGTTGAGTGTTTTTTGCCAGTATGCTATCAGTGCTTGTTTCATTCAGCAATTTTTCGAAGTAGTTACTCCAAGGATATCTTTTTCTCCTGTTTTCATGTCACCTTTATCATCTCTAATTCCTTTTACGGCAATCTTTCCTTGATTTCTAATCTTCTTCAACAACCTCCAATATATTTTGCCACCATCCTGATATTTATTTTCTATGTTCTTGCCAAAGTCCTCCCATGACTTTTGTTTAGCTAGTTTTACACAGTGTTTAGCTTTCTTACATTTGTCTCTGTATTCTCTAAGAGCACAAGCTGACTTATTTGCCAGAAACGTTTGATATGCTTTCTTCTTTTCCTTCACTACCTCTTTAACTCCATGTGTCCACCATGGAGTTCTGATTTTTCTATCCTTGCAGACAATCTCCTCACAATTCAGCCTCTCTGGCTGAATAAATCGGGGTTTCTTCAAGGCTTGCCTCTGAATCTCCAAGGTTTGGTTCCTGTTCTCAAACTCTTTCATTTTTTCTTAAATAAGCTTTGTGTATTTTAGTCTACAGTTTACATCTGAGAGTTGCTCAACTTTTATTCTCTTTAAAACTTTCTTACATGTTATTCTTTTCAATATGAAATTCATTTTATCCTGCTCAAGACTAAATAGTGATCACTTCCAATTTTAAATCCTCTGTACACTCTGGTGTCCTGCACCAGGGAGAAAACATCACTATCAATAATAACATAGTCAATGAGACTTTTCTTATTCCTTGCCTCTTCTCTCCATGTGAATTTGTGCACATTTTTATGTTGGAACATGGTATTAGTAATAACCAGTCCATGTCCTGAGCAGAAATCCAACAGGTATTTGTCATTATTATTAGCTTTACTCTTTTCTCCAAATTTTCCCAAAATATTTTTGTATGTCTGACAATCATTTCAATAAGGTTCTACTAAGAAGGTTCTACTTCTTACTAGAACCTTCTGTTGGACCATATGCACAAATACGTCTCATTTTCCAGTTCCCCATTCTGATATTTACCCACATCACTCTACTTGAGACTACCTGCCATTCAAGAAGATTGGCCTTGTATTTAGTGTTGAATACTATGGCTACTCCTTCTTTTCCTTGATTGTCATTGCCTGAATATAACATTTTGTATTGATTGCTCAGAAAGATCTCACCTGTTTTTGTCTTTTCTATTTCAGTCACCCCTATTATGTTGATCTGATACTTATCTAATTCCTCAGCTAGCTCCATTTCTTTGCCATTCAGGCTTTTTATGTTGGTAGTACTGATCTTTAACTCTGATGATGTTGAGTTGGGGTGTGCTTTCAGATTTGTTCCAGTAGCTGACTTTTCGCTGTTCGCCCTGGTTCCCTGGCGAAAAAACAGGAACCTTGTGTAACTAGGCGATGCCCCAGCCGGCATGAAATTTTGTCATGTTGTACCATCATTTTGTATATTGGTTTAAGCCAATAAGAATACAATTTGGTCGGCTAAATCCCAAATTGCCAGCCCATCCTCGTTCGTTCAGTATCCAGGTAGATACCCAACAGGGCGCACCACGAGAAGGTGAAGATTGGACATTAGGTCAGTAGCCCTGGTTGGTTCTCTGCATTCCTTTAAAGGCAATGTGGAGGTCTGTCTCCTCTCAGTTATACAGCTTTGACCCTTAAGCAGCCCAGCAGGGGACTATAATAAATTAAAAGAACAGATTGGTGATGTGAAGTAGCTCAATCAGTTGAAAGGGAGAGAAATCAGTAGTGCTGAGATTTGGTCCAGAATCAATTCCTTATGATAATGTTAGATTGTATTCCTAAAGTTCAGAGGATAAATAAAGCAGGAGTGAAATGGATGGCTCATGAATTATGCAGGAGCTTCTGAGAAAGAGTATGTTATGGAGAAGATATAAAGAATAGGGTACTCGTCAACAGCACTGGGAGTATAAGGTGCAAGCTAGGAAGGTGACAAGTGGAATAAAGAAAGAGAAATTGGCATATGAAAAGAGACTGGATAAAGCAGTAAAGTAAAATCATAGAGAATTCTATAGTTATGTTACTAGTAGAAGAAAAGGTACATACGGAAGACTGACTTTAATTGCTAGAGATGGAACAGGAGTCACATCTGCTGAAGATGTGGCAGAAATGTTTAGTGAGTATTTCGTCTGTGTATGTCATGTATAAGGAGGGACTAAGAGTAGTGTTGAATAGCAACAGGAAGGAGGAGAGAAAACTGACATTTCAAGAAAGGGAAGTGTTTAGAATATTAAGTAACTTTGATGTTAATAAAGCTGTGGGATTGAATGGGATATCACCACACATATTAAGGAATGTGCAAAAGCTGACAGTGCCCTTGACTTGTTGTTGAACAGAAGTCTAACAACAAAAACGGTTCTGGAAGAGTGGAAAGAAGGAAAAATAGTGCCACCGCATAAAACTATAAGCCAGTGTGTATATATATCGTGTTGTGGTAAAGGTGTTGGAAAGGCTAGTTAAAGACAGAAAACAAACCTGGATTGATGACAATGGAAATCTTTCAAGAGAGCAACACACAGGTTATTTAAGGGGAGATCATGCTTTAGTAACTAAGCTGCATTTATTTATTTTACTTTATTTTTGATTTTTTTTTATGTTGTGCCCATACATGAGAAGTTGGTTGATCAACCTATAGTACATTAGTAGTGTAATGGGTTGGGAAAGGAGGAACTTGTTTACATTTGATTTGAAAGACTGTATTCCTAAGTGTATTGTATTCCTTGTTGAACACAACAGGGGGAAGACTGTTCCACGTTACAGCAGTTGCAGAAATAAAGGAAGAGGATAAGAAACTTGTTCTATTTGTTTCAAGGTGCACTGTGAAGGGATGTTGAGCAGCAGCAGCTGCACATGTTCCAACGAGCTTAGTACTAAGTGGGGGAATTATTGATGTTATTTCAGATGAGCATTTCCCATGGAAATATATGTAGAATATACATATTGCAGAATCCAAACATCTTGCGAAAGTGGGGGGAGTGAGTTGGTAAGAGTGAAGAGAAATCCTATTTTTTTTGAGGATGCAATGGTTGTGATGAGTTCATGCCAGGAGAGGTTTGATGTCAGGGTAATTCCAAGATGAGAAATCTCCGATTGTCTGGAAATTTGGATATCGTCAAAAAGAATACTAGGAAAAAATGTTTCTTTTTTAAGAGAAATAGGAAAGAACTAGGTTTTATTAGCATTGAAATTGATGAGGTTATCTGAACCCCATTGGGGGATGGCTTGGAGATCTGAATTGAGGGCGGTGGTGGTTGATGTTCGGTAGGATAAGGTTTATCAAATGAAAGGGAGGAGTGCAATGTGCTGTCTTCTGCAAAGCTGTGTATTGGGTTGGAGGTCAACTGAAGTAGGTCATTAATATATAGCAGGAAGACGGTTGGTGAGAGAACAGAACCTTGTGGCATTAGTTGAATGGTGAGGGGATAAGGAGCCATCCACCATAACACAGTGTTTGTCCAGACAGAAAACTGGCAATCCAACTACAGAAATCCTGAGACAGACCAAATGATGGTACTTTGCTTAGTAAGCCTTTGTACCAGATTCAGTCAAAAGCTTTGAAGATATCAAGTGCAACCACTTGAAATTCGCCAAACTTCTCAATGGCATTTGTCCAGAGATGGGTGAGATATGTGAGCAGATCTCCTGTGGATTGGCAGCAACGGAATCCATAATGGCGGTCATTTATTAGGTGGGTGTCTTCGAGTTAGTGTAGGAGTTGGGAATTGATGATTTTTTCCATTACTTCAGACAGGACTGAGGTAAGTGAGATAAGTAATTGGACGGTAGTGACTTGTCACCCTTCTTGGAAATGGGTTAAATATCGGCTAGTTTCCAGTACTTATCTCTCAGAAATTCCACAAACTTGCTCTCCGTGTTCCCATACACTATTTCCTCCTTCCAGTCTATATTCCTATAATTAAAGTCTCCCATCAGGATCATCTTCTTTTTACATGCCCAACTAATTTCACAATCAGTATTCTCTGCATTCCCTGGCCTATAACAGCATCCTATCAGATATACTAACCTGTTTATTTCAACTTCACATCACACAGATTCAAAATCTGTGCATGCACCATCAACTTCCATGCTTTGCAGACACAATTCCTCTGCAGTCATTAACAATACTCCCCACCTCTTTTCACATCTCTATCCTTCTCAAAAAATTCTTCCTTCTAATTCTACTCCTGACATTACATCCTCCTCAGACAACCAAGTTTCACTTATTCCAATTACCTTTGGGCATACCATCTCAATCACTATCACAAACTCAGCTCTCTTGTTTCAAATACTACTTTCATTTGTGTATAAACATACCAATCGCTGTGTGTTTGTGGCCATCCTACCAGCACCAACATTCTCTATTCTAGCTACTATACTACACCTCTCTGTTCAGTTTGACCACTCCCATTTCCCTGATCCTGATTGTGATTTCCATTCTTATCTGCCTCATCCTCACCTTTATGCATTCCATCACCTTGTGTTGCTGCAACCACACCTTCAACCTCATATCCATCTTTCTCCTGCTGTTAATTCTTCTGTACAATCTGTTAATTTGTGCTATCCTGTTCCACAGGCAGACTCTGATCATTTGCTACATTAACTTCTTGACTCTATGCCTTCTCAGAAAACAATAGCCTTTCTAAATGCTCAATACCAAACCCATTCAAATGTAATCCATCAGGTTTCTACCATTTGAACTTTCCTTCAAATTCACTCCATAGATTAACAAATTGAATCCCCTTTGCCTCACACAACTCAGCCATCTTACTATTCATTATCTCTGCTCTCTCCTTCTCAATTCACTGTTATCATCTGGGCAACACGCCTACGACTTTCTCAACAACACTATTCTTCTTTACCTGCTGCAACAACTTCCTCAAATTTCTATCAACATTCTTCTTCTCCCCAATTAAGTCATTTGTGCCCATGACTACCACTAATTTTGACATCGTTATTTCTTTTTCTGCAATGCATCAGTTATTTGCTTTATTGTTTCACCAGGAAAGCATGTTTTGTGCACTTTATTAGTAGTCACACCTCTAATGATCGAGTCACCATACACTGATATACGACTATCCTTTGATTCTTTCTTGATAACATTAACTTCTTCCTTATCATCAGCCAATCTGTCCTTTAGCTGCTTAATATCCTCTTCTAGATGTTTCATTTTGCTTTTCATTAACTCCTGCTAAAGCTTTTCTACTTTGTACAGTCCTGATGTTTACTCCCATTCCCAGTCACTGTAATCTATCCAGACACTTTTCGCATACGTCAATGCTTTCCTTCTTCTTCTTGTTTACCCAAACAGTCCACAGATCCTTCACATTTTTCGGTGCATACATATAGCAGTTTTCGCAATGCATCCACTGCAAAAAATCCAAGGCAAAGCCAGACTTTTGTACAGGAGCCTTCTGTGCTACTGACATACGTTTCTTTATGGACGCCATCTTTAGAAGCTGAAGGCGTACAACAAACAAGTCGCAAAACACAATATAAACAGCAAAAAAATTTCAACAACACCACCACTGAAGAACACTTGTATCCAAACTGAAAAGAATGCAGCACAATTAGAGACAAAAGCTACACTATAAACTAATTAAAAACATTTTTTTTTCATCACAGCTCAAAACTACCGCTTGTAAGATCCAGGTCTCACTAATATGCTAGTAATCTGAATCAACGTGTTCATGATAGTCCTAGCATTTGTCTGCAAACATAATAAATCTATCTGTTGGGCCTGAATGAAATTTTCTAATGTGTCCATGAATTTGTTCATGCACTGAAGAGCTCAGTATAACAATAATTACTTAGTTTTAAATAATTAACAAGCAACACTTTTATATCGCCATGCTTAAAAGGAAATATAAAAAACAAACAAGGAAAAATGTTTTTAAAAGAGAAAAAAGTGATATTACTACTTCCATCCATGAATGCTCTTCTAATGGCTCTAGCTTCATCATCAGTCCAGTATATATATTCATCAATGGGATCATAATCAATAGCAATAGCATGACGGATTCCATGCAGTTGCAATACAACATCTGTATAATCTGGTGTATCCAAAGAAATACGTCGTAAATCTGTTCTCCGAACTAACAACAAAATTTCATGAGCCCCTATTAAAAAAAAAAAAAAAAAGCCTTTATACAAAATATAAATTAATTTTCATACTTCAAAACATATTCCATTGGGAAAATAAAAACTGATGAATTACTAAGTCCTCAGATACATCTGAGGACTCAATCTGAATACATCTGAATTGTTACCTTCATCACTAATATTCAATTATAACAGTTATCTGAGAGAGAGAGAGAACTGTTTATAAATTACACATAGAAAAATCACCAAACACCAACACAGAGCTAAGATACAAGAAATATTTCTCTACCCTACACAAGAATGTTAGCTTGACATATATCACTTCTATACTATAATACTGTAAGATTTCCTGCAGAATAATGCAAACAAATATTTGGTATTCCTTTGCATGTATCTGGATGTCTATAAAATTTGCTGTTCATGTGGCAAGACTTACATAAGGTCGGACCAGAAGAAGTTAAAAAATTTGGGAGAGTAACATGCAACTCATAACTGAAGAGATAGGTCATATTTCATGACAGTCCTCACAGACTGTCATGAAATGGAATGGTCCATAGTCTTAGTGCATTACCTCAAACAATAACTACCCAATTGTTCACTTGCATGTCTGGAAATCCCTCATCTAGTCTTGAGATAAGTAGCTGTCCAACTACTTATCTCATATAATGAGAAAAGTAGAAATAAGAAATTCATTATAGCTTATATAATGAATTTCATATGACAGATGAATTACATGTATTAGCTGCTTTTAGCTGACTGTTGGTGTAAATAATGCAACTGTTTTTTTTTTTGTTTGTTTTTTTTAGTGAGCCTGAATATTTTTGCATTTGTCTTTCTAGTTTACTGAACAGATTAATCTAAGGATGTTAAAAAAATTAAAGAAGTTAGTGTTTAGGAATTTCAAATTATTTTGTCAATAAAAGTAGAATTACATGGGAGGAGAGAAGAATTTTTCATTAACCAGTTATCAACCTAAGAGCAGCTTAACAATAAACCTTCACTATACATTTGGCTTAGCATGCTCTGATAGCTGTTTGCATACAACATTGCTTGAAACTGTTCAGAACTGAATTTTCAATGTTCATATTTCTATCATTTTTTGTGAGAACTACCGTGGTGTCTGTGACAAATTCACATAATTCAAGAACTCTGTGGAGAGCAGGCACTTTTGTGAAAATTACAGTTACAGCCTGTTTATAACATATCACCAATTTTTGGTTTATCCACTCCTGACACAAAACAAGTAGTCCAATTTTTCATTGTCAACATTTCTGCTGCTTTTTCAAAAACTATTATGATATCTGCGACAAGTTTATTAATAACTCTACTAGTAACTTTTATAAAAATCAAAATATGGTAATGACCAAAGACCAGTTTTTGACTTATATTCTTTGGAATAATTTTGTTTTGCCTAATTTATCTACTAGAAATGGTGTCATCATGATATATCATGAGACCATAAAGATAAAACAAGATATATTATATCCTAAATAAATTTAGTGCAAGTGTTCAGGATTTTAAACTTAAATCACTTCCATAACATATTTGATATAAAGATCAGCAATGAAAAGACAAAACTAAGAAAATGCACATGATCATGGAAAACCTTGATTGTCTTCTAAATGAAGAGCTAACACAAGTTAAACATTTCAACTATTTAGGTATTATTTTAGAGAAGGTGTGAAATTAAATATGGAACAGATAATACAATAAACAAAATGGGAAGCCAGTTGAAAAATTTTATATGGAATAAGAAAGAAGTTAACCAAAATGCTAAACTAGCACTATATAATAAATTTAATTTAATCCTTTATCCAAGTGAGAGCAAACAAAGTTTGTGCCTGAAAATATCTTCAGGACTGAATATGGTGTTGTACTATCTTACCTGGGTAAGTAGTACAACACCAGGCAACTCGTAGCAAAGGTGGAGCAAGCTGCCAACATTCCTGTCCCAGTATCTCCCATAGTGCAAAACACATCTCCTTGCGGATATGTATAATTTTATGCATTAAGGGATTGGCCACTACCCAGACTAGTTTCGACCTTTACTGAGGTCTCTTCAGTGGGAGCCAGGCCCAGAGTTGGACATTTTCAGGCGCAAACTTTGTTTGCTCTCACTTGGATAAAGGATTAAACTAAATTTATTATAGTCTAACCAAGTGAAAAATAAACTTTCAACATCTTTCTCTAAATCCAGAGTAATTTAATAAAAAAAGGGTGGCAAACCTTTTGGCAACTCCTATAGGTAAAGATGACCTTGCTATTGCTTCTGCCTGGTATCTCCAACTCTGGGCCTGGCTCCCACTGAAAGACCTCAATAAAGGTCGAAACTAGTCTGGGTAGTGGCCAATCGCTTAATGCATAACATTATACATATCTGCAAGCAGATGTGTTTTGCATTATGGGAGATACTGGGACAGGAATGTTGGTAGCTTACTCCACCTTTGCTACGAGTTGCCTGGTGTTGTACTACTTACCCAGGTAAGATAGTACAACACCATATTCAGTCAAGAAGATATTTTCAGGCGCAAACTTTGTTTGCTCTCACTTGGATAAAGGATTAAACTAAATTTATTATAGCACTATATAAGACTTAACTAGCATGATCAAATCAAATTTCACTTGTTCTCAGAGACAAATTTAGAAAGAAATTTAAATAGCTTTGTTAGAAAGCTATTTTCTTTCTAACAAAGGTTAGAAAGAAAATAGCTGACCAAAAACTAGAGCCTACAAAAAGGAGACTTGTCAAAAAAATGAGGAGAGTAAACAGAATCATACAAAAATGAAGACAAGAAATTGCTGGCATCAAAAATGTGAAAGAGGTAATCTAAGATAGTATGATCATATGATCACTTAGACAGACAGGAAAATTAGCAAAACAAAACCATTGTTTGATGTCATGGTGGAAGTAAAAACATAGAAAGGAAGAGCAAGATCTGAAAAAATAAGTGGAGATCTGACCAATAATAAATTAATTTGGGAGAAAACACAGACACAACAAGGAAAGCTGCACATTACTGTTGGTAGTAATTTCTTCCGAATAGTTCAAGATACCAGATAGACAGGAATCGAAATAGAAAGCATCGTCATCTAGTGCTGAGCAAGACAGAAATGAGTATCTCACTGAAAAGAAAAAAAAACACTGTGATATATTTGATATGAGATGAAATTCAACAATAGAGGACTCAAACTTTGAAAGCAGTCAGAGAAGCAGAAACATCAACTACATTATCAAAAGTGACCTACAAAACAAGTTATGCTTTATAACCATTTAATCATACTTTTTTCCTGAATATGACAAATTAAACTGAATATGGAACTATTATAAATAAGCAGACACTATGCCATTTACCCCTACCTTTCTCTATATCCAACCTATATTAAAGTCAGTGATGGAGAGTAAGTTACTTTTTTTCATTCAGTTATTTATTTATATATAATTATACCATACACAAGAGGTAGATAAACTTACAGCACATCAGTGTCATGTGTGGGATGCAGGTGAAAAAAAAAAAAAAATCTACTGATATTTTTCTTGTTGACTAGAAGTTGTAGTAGTTGTTGGGAAACACCTCAGTAGGAAGGCTGTTCCAGAGGACAGAGATAGATAGGATAAATTAAGAGGCAAGAGGAGAAGAAAGTTTTATGTGTTTGCAGGTTTACCAGGCAGCTGTAGAGGAATGATAGTTGCCAATTCTTGGAGCAGTGACCATGAAAGTACCTGTAGAAGAGACATATAGCTGAAAAGGTGGATTGAAGCAAATCTCTGAGGGGAATCATTTATGCACCAAACTGATCTCCTCTGGCCAATATCAAGAATTTTGATATTGTCCAGAAAATGAAAAATAGTATCATGAGCAGAAGAGAATGTCTATTTTTTTTAGAAGCAGAGGAAGTTACTGATGTGATGTGTTTATGTCATGTGGAGGTAAATGTCAATCCAAGGAGAGAGAGAAAAAAAAAAGAGAGTTCTTAGTCTAGCGATTGGTGTATTACTGAGAAAACGGGAATGTAAGCTTCCTTTTTTGTGAGAGAAAAGGCAAGAATGTATTTTGGTAACACTGAAGGTAACCAGGTTATCTGGTTACCTACAGTATTACCAAAATGCTAATGTCCCATTGGAGGAATTGAATGGAAATCGATGTTTAAAGTATTGGTTGTAGATGTACATACTTCTAATTTTTTAAGAAATGACAACATAAACTAAATTATTAATTATAAAAACTTTAATTAGTAACCACCTATATTTTGGAAATGTTACAAGTATGGCAATGTACAAGTACAAAAGATTATTCCTTGAATCAGCCTAAGCTGATTCAAGGAATAATCTTTTGTACTTGTACATTGAAAAGCTCTGAAAAACTTACCAAACCTCAACAAATTTGGATGCATGAGACTGCCCCAAATTTGGGAAGCTAGCATTCTAAGATTGTCAGTCCAATGGCCAAAACAACCCAATTAAGCCTGCTAGAGGGCACTTTTAGGACTCTAGGACTGACTTCAGTTGACTTTCTTCAGCCTCATTATGCTTAGTGTGAGTGCCTGCATGCACATATTGTTTTGTAATCCCTAAAGATGGAAGTGCAACATTAATTAATAACCACCTATATTTCAGCAAAGTTTTAATAATTAATAATTTAGTTTCCATTGTCATTTCCTAAAAAATTAGAAGTATGTCTAACCAACATAAATGCTTATCTACAAGAATGGTTGTAGATGATCTTGAAGCTCAGATTGCGTACTATCATTGGTAAAGCTGTGAACAGGATCCTGCACTGGTGGATAAACCCGAAGAGAGGGTGCAATCCAACATCACATGCAGTGAGCAAGTTAGCTATCCAATTACAGAGGATAGCAAGTAGACTGAAGGAAGGCACCTTATTTAGCAGACCTTGGTGCCAAACATGATCAAAAGCCTAGAAATGTCAAAAATGACACGATTCTCTGAAACACTGCACAGCACGTCTAGTTGTGGGTTATGTAGGATGAGGTCAGCTGTGGATCTAAACTAGTGGAATCCATAATGGTAGTCGTTAATTAACTGGTGAGCCTCTTGGTAGTGAAGAAGTTGATTGTTGAAGATTTTCTACAATATTTAGGAGAAGATTGAAGTGATGGTAACTGATTGGTAGTTGGATTGAAGACTTATCTCCCTTTTTCAGGGCTTTCAGGCTTTCAGGATCAGATCTTCACTTTACGACAATAGTTGAGAAAGCATGGGAATATAACAAAGATCTGTATTTAAGTTTTGTCGATCTGGAAAAGGCATATGACAAGGTGTGAAGAGAGAAGCTATTCAATACGCTACAGTTATATAGCGTCGATGGAAAATTATATCAAGCAATACTTAGTCTTTATTTGAGTTGTAAGTCAGCAGTTAGAATTGAAGGAAGTACAGGAAGATGGTTTAATGTTAAATCTGGTGTGAGACAAGGATGTACATTATCCCCTCTGTTATTCATTATCTATATGGATCACATTATGAAGGAAAGTGGTATTAAACATGATATCAGAATTTGAGATGTTAATGTCAGCTCTTTGCTTTATGCGGACGATGTTATACTTCTAAATAAATCCGCTATAAATTTGCAAGATTCCATGACTAAATTGAATAACTGTTGTAATAGATATAGTATGAAAGTCAGCAATAAAAAGACAATGAAAATAGGTAGAATAGTTGAAAATGTCAACTGCGTTGTGAACAGAGAACCTGTGGAACAAGTAAAGCATTTCAGCTATTTAGACATGATTTTTACTGAAGATGGTAAATTAAATATGGAAATAGACAACAGAATCAACAAAGCTGGCATAGTAGGGAGTCAATTGAATAAATTCATATGGAATAAGAGAGAAATTAGTCGGAACACTAAATTAGCGGTATACAAGATGGTGTTCAAACAGTTTTAACTTATGGATCTGAGAGCTGGGTCAGAAGTAAAACACTTGACCAAAGACTAGAGACCTCAGATATGAGAGTCCTGAGAAAGATTAGAGGGGTGAACAGATGGCATCAATGGCAATATCATATTAAAATTGAGGATATTAGGAAAGAACTTGACATTGTCAGCATCCAGGAATGCATTAGCAGAGCTAATCTTAAACAGAATATTTGAGGAAAGATCAGCAAAACAAGTGATCTCTGCCAGGTTGGCAGGAAAACGACCCAGAGGAAAACCAAGATATAGGTGGATGGATACGGTACAAAGTGCCTTAGACGATACAAATATAAGATCTGATAATGTTGGAGTCTTGACAAGTAGCAGACTGATTTGGAGGAAAATTGTAGATAGGAAGTTAGTAATGATGTAAATTTTTCGTGTAGTACTATCATATCCTGTACACCCCTTGAGGGTACATGGCAGGAATTTGATGATGATGATTAATGTGTGTGTGTGTGTGTGTGTGTGTATCTTCTGGAGCGCAACTGTACAGTGAGTGCACCATTTTCATTCAGTATTTTCTATTAACAGTTAAATTAAAAACACTTAAGATCAATATTCAAATTTCAATTAAAATAACTTGAATTTTTATTTATATAATTCTTTACACATGCATTTGCAAATCTTAGTACAAAGTAATTTTCTTTGCTGACATAATACCTACCATTTGCACAAGTTCTACCATCATCCAAAAGGCGTACACCAGTTGGACAAGCACAGGAATAATATGGCTTGCTTGGAGACATTAAACAAAGATGTGAACAACCACCATTACTATTATCACAAGGTGTTGAACCTAAGAAAATATTTAAAAGTTAAACAAATGTGATATGAAAAAAAAAAAAAAAAATTATATATTAGAACCCAATGTAATGAGTAAGATCTGAAATGAGAAGTTTGTTAATATGTATGTTGTAGTGTGCGCAGTTAGTGCAATAATGTGTTTACAGTTAACTGCAAGAATTGTCGATTAAATTTTGTATTATATCACAGATGCCTTAAATGTGTTGTTATAAAATATTTTAAGAACTTCTGCAATGTTCTTAAAATATATTATCTCTGAGTGTAGGCAAAGAAACTGTGAAGGACTTGTATCTATATTCAGTTGGTGAGACAATATTTAAAAAAAAAAAAAAAAGAAAGAAAGAAAGAAAAAAAGTCAAGAGACATCTACAGTATAATGCTGACATGTCAGCACTGAATATAAAGTATGAACTCCAATAGTATTAATATAGATAAATGACTTTCTGTTGAGAATCTATTCTCTTTTTTTCAATAAAGATATCAGCTTTATGCGTGACAGGCCACATGAAAAGCCTTGGTTTTGCAATCCAAACATGATGACCTCATTTTCCACATCATATCAAAGAAACATGAGATTTCCCTGAGGGGGTGACACTATACCTTGACACTCACCTATGTTAGTTCACTTATAGATAGTTTCCTTCAGTCTGATGTTTAATATCTATTTGGCTGTGGTTATATATAACCAAGGTTACTAACCTCATCCCAGATGAGCAATTTGGATTCCTGTTTCAGATCACTCAATGAGATTTAGAGTGATCTTGTAGATCACGAAGAGTTTTTGAAGAGCTACATTGCACTTTAACAGTCCTTCAATAAAGGTTGAAAGGGTTCTGGCAGTGACATTTCTCCATAATGAATAGCAACTAAAGTGAAGCCAATACCCTGCATATACAAGTAGCCGAGTCATGAAGACTCTTCAAGAGCAAATTTTGTTTGCTTATGCTTGGTTATACAGTTAAAACAGGAATATAATTTCTTATCTATGGGGCAGCAAGCATCCCTTACCTCTATTTAGCTTATCATGCCCTAAACTCCAAACGCTCTCTTTTCACTCTTCCGTTAATGATAATGTTGAGCTTCCTTGCATTAATATTCCATGACTATGAGATGCCTAAGAGTATCTCCTTTCACTATATATCTGTACTGTTTAATAACTTCTAAAACACCATCATACCACCATCACAAGAAAATCAAATAAACATAATATCCCTGCTGCAGTTAGAAATCACAAACCTCCATTTAAATAATCCTACTAAATATTTTTAAGAACACAAAAAATCTTAACAAAAAAGTCCTGTGAACATTCACAAACTTATATGATGTATACCATTACTCACAGACACCCTGATCTCACCTGTTTTTAACCAAACTCTACATAGAACTTATCAGAACCACCATGGTCTAACTTGACTGTCTATATCATGCTCTGTATAATTCCTTATGCATTTGTACAGTCTGGTATTCGCTTCAAGAGGATGTCTTTATTCATGTCATCCATGTTCCCTACCTTCCAATGGAGGAGGTTCTGAACCTCTACAATTTGTTCCCCCCCCCCCACACACACATACACAAAGAGTATTGCTCATACAGCATGTCTGACAAGAGGGAGGAATAAACAGAAGCCCCCAGGGCTGGACAGGAGCCACTTCAAGCCTCCAGTACACACAGGCAATAGTGTTTCAGAAGAATATGAAAATCATCTAATATTGATAGGAAAAGCTGAAGGAGGGAACATATAAAGAATGATGTCAGTTTTATCATTATGTCATGCCAACTAGACCTTCTACTAGGAAAATATTCCTTGCCAGCAAAATACTTGTTGAATTCACAACAGCAACTTATCAGAACCACCATGGTCTAACTTGACTGTCTATATCATGCTCTGTATAATTCCTTATGCATTTGTACAGTCTGGTATTCGTTTCAAGAGGATGTCTTTATTCATGTCATCCATGTTCCCTACCTTCCAATGGAGGAGGTTCTGAACCTCTACAATTTGTTCCCCCCCCCCCACACACACAAAGAGTATTGCTCATACAGCATGTCTGACAAGAGGGAGGAATAAACAGAAGCCCCCAGGGCTGGACAGGAGCCACTTCAAGCCTCCAGTACACACAGGCAATAGTGTTTCAGGAGAACATGAAAATCATCTAATATTGATAGGAAAAGCTGAAGGAGGGAACATATAAAGAATGATGTCAGTTTTATCATTATGTCATGCCAACTAGACCTTCTACTAGGAAAATATTCCTTGCCAGCAAAATACTTGTTGAATTCACAACAGCAACTCGTATACCTGTTCACCACCACTCATGGCCCAATGAAGTGAGAATGCAATGCCATCCTTCTTTTCTGTGATCTGATTACCATTTCCATTCTAATGATCCAAATATAATTATTATTATTATCATCAGAGAGTTACAGGGAGTCAATGACTGATCAAGGAAGGCCATACATCACCACCAGCTATCATATCTTCTCTTAAACTCATTCACACTAGATGCAATCGTCACTTCAACAAAACTATTCTACCTAATCAAACTATACTACTTAATCATAAAGCAATAGGAACAAATATTCAGTCTGTCTTTACTATTAAAAATTCTTATCAAGGTTACACAACAGCTCTAAACTTCCTCATGTGTTGCTATCTCTTCCGATCAACTTATCTCCACAGATCTGCCAGTTTGTCCTAAGTAAGTAGTATAGCCCACAACTGCAACTGATCTTGTAAACACCTGGTTTTTAAATTAGTGGATGCGATAGTTTAGAAGATTTCAGATGATTGGAGATTTTATTGATTGAGTGGAAAGCAACCTTCAGGGTTTTTTTCGCAAAGCAATCTTGCTGTTTTATGTGTGATTGATTGTATGTATGTATGTATGTATGTATGTATGTATATATATATATATATATATATATATATATGTATGTATGTATGTATGTATGTATGTATATATGTATGTATATATATATATATTTGTATGCAGATTGACTCGGTTTATGAACATGTTCAATAAGTTTAACGACTTAAACCCCCAAGATAAGAATAAAAGTTTAATACGGACATAACTAGTTTTGTTGGTAAGCCAACTTCATCAGGTGTCAAAGTACAAAGATATATACAAAAAAGACTGACAGAAACATTACACACTAACAACAACAGAGCTATCAAAAACTCTACAGTTAAGTTCAAATTGAAGTCCATACTTCAGTTCTAGCTACATTTATACGTGTGTGTGGGATCTCGCAAGAACGCCAGCACTGAACAGCAGAGCTGAATCTGGCAAATTGTAGCTAAAGATGTAGAAAGTTTTTTTTTAACTTGGGTACTAGTGGTACTACCATGAGTTGCCTCAGACTTGCACTACAAGCAGGCGCAAACTTGACTTACTTGTCTGTTTGCTCACTTGGGAAATAGGATTAAAAACCAAGTTTATATAAAATTACTTGGTATTTTGAATGTAGCTAAGGTTGTTATTCATGTGGGTAGAATCAAGGGTGATTTCTTTTGACTGCAGGATACATCTTTCAAATTCATCGTAACATTTGTGAATATTAGAAGTTTGATTCCAGTCTATTTGGTGTTGGCGACCTTCAGAGTTTACAGAGAATAAGACATGGCTGGCAAGGGCACTGGCTTGGATTCTATTATATGATATGAGATGTCTCTTTTGTGCTCTTCAAGAAGGAGAAAGATTGATTTTTCAGTTTGTCTATAGTAAGGTTTACCACAACTACATCTCCTTGCCTTACATTAGTTCCCTCTCCCCCAAACTGGCTAGAATTTTAAAAAAGTTCGACATCAAAACGTGCTTCTCTGCTTTACCTAAACTCCGATCTATCCTTAGTCAGCCAAAAGAAAAACATCACCATCTTCAGTTCCCAGGAGTATACAGAATTATTTGTAGTTGTGATAAACCTTACTTACAGGACAAACTGAAAAATCAATCTTTCTCCATCTTGAAGAGCACAAAAGAGACATCTCTTATAACAGAATCCGAGTTGTGCCCTTGCCAGCCAAGTCTTGTTCTCTGTAAACTTTGATGAAGGCCACCAACACCAAATAGACTGGAATCAAACTTCTAATATTCACAAATGTTACAATGAATTTGAAAGACGTATCCTGGAGTCAAAAGAAATCACCCTTGATTCTACCCATATGAATAACAACCTTAGCTACAATTTGCCAGATTCACATAGCTCTGCTGTTCAGTGCTGGCGTTCTCACGAGATCACACACATGCATATAAATGTAGCTAGAACTGAAGCGCAGACTCCAATTTGAACTTAACTGTAGTTTTTTTTTTTTATAGCTCTGTTGTTGTTAGTGTGTAATGCTTCTGTCAGTCTTTTTTGTGTATATCATTGTACTTTGACACCTGACAAAGTTGGCTTACCAAAGAAACTAGTTGTGTCCATATTAAACTTTTATTCTTAATTATCTCGGGGTTTAAGTCAATAAAATTATTGACTTAAACCAGCTTGTATCAGCCTTTGTCTGGTTATATATATTTCAACGTTGAAATCTGCGCATTCAAAATTGTTCCCTCGTTGGCTTCATTGTTGGCCGTATGCATGCGTATAGCATCTCGTGAACGCCAGTATTTGACCACAGCACAATGACAGTCTGAAAGGTTGTAACTCAGGTTGTTGTTGAGATGTAGGGGATTGAGAACGATTTCCTTTGATTCTATTATCTTCCTTTCTACTTCTTGACGGCAATGGAAAATGTTATTAGACTTGTCCCATAGGACTGTATGCCTAGGGTTTTCTTCATTAGAATTGGCCGAGAAAAGACCACGATTAGACAAAGCACTGGCTCATGTTCTCTTGGAAGTGACGTCTCTCTTGTGCTCCTCAATGCATAACTCGATTGACTTCTCTGTTTGGCCAAAGTAAGGTATGTCACAGTTGCACCAGATCTGATAAACACCAGGATATTTAAGATTATGATGTCTAGGTTTCAGATGGCTCACAAGGGAGCGGATTTTAGGAAGAGGAGTAAATAAAGTTCTTATGTTGTATTTTCCAAGAACCTTGGCTAATTTGGGTGAGACAGAGCTTATGTATGGAATAAAAATATTATCTTTTACACTAATGTCCGATACTGTCCTATGGAACAAGTCTAATAACATTTTCCGTTGCCATGATGAAGCAGAAACAAAGATAATAGAATCAAAGGAAATCATTCTCAAATCCCCTACATCTCAACAACAACCTGAGTTACAACCTTATATTTCAACTAATGTATCCACATATGGTAAAGACCTACTTCTTTCTAATTCAACTGTGAATTTAAATTGAGGATGAATGTTATTCAGGAAGGTAACAAAATCCTCTAAGCAATAGAAATGGACCAGGTGTCATTGATGTATCTGCCAAAATTTTGGTTGTGTTCATTGATAATGGAGGGCAATTTTTTTCAAACCACTTTATTCTTGGAACATTTGTGAAAAGATTTACTATGTCCAGGCTTGCAATTATATCAATAACAGCCAATGCGATGCCTTTGTGTTCTTAACACAATAGGATGTTTGAGTAGTTTGCCAGATGTTTGGATAATAAAGAAGTTGGACAGAATTTTGCATCAACAATTGGTCTCAATGGCAAGTTTTGTTTATGCAGTTTAGGGATTCCATATATTCTAGGTACAAGAGGTTGTCTATATTCAAGGCATTTTTTTTTGTTTCTTCAGACCAATTCGGCATTTTTTAAAATCAAATTATTGGTTTTATTATGGAAATATGCTGTGGGATCTCATTATAACTTTTCATAGGTGTTTTGTGTCCAGGAGTGATTTCATCTTTTCCATGTTCCATGAAAAAGATGAAATCTTTTCATCACAATTCAAACATGGAATTGTGAAATACGTTTTCCATGTATTTCACAATGACTGCTGAATTGTCATTGTCAGCTTACAGTATTACAATGTTTTTATCCTTTTTTAATGTTTTAAGGTCTTTAATTCTACTTTTGTGATAGAATTTTAGGTGGTTTTGCTTGTAAAAGGATGGAGGCTGTTTGAATGTGAAGAAAATCTGCAGCATCTCTTGGTATTCTTTGGAGGCTTTTTTTCCCCCACATCTGCCATGATATCTAATTTAGGAATCTTACTTGGGGAGATCACAAAACTGAAACCACAGGAAAGGATGTTCATTTCAGAATCAGATAACTTTTTTGAGGATTTGTTGATAACTATTTTATTGAGTGGTAATCTATTATTTTGGTTGTTTCTTTCACTAATAAGATTTGAAAGCTTCTTCATTCTTTCTTTACTTACAGTATTAATGCATTCTGATTTTTCATATGAAAGTCTGTCCGAACTATTCCAGATGTTTGCATGGAGAGATGAAGATAAATCTGTATGAAGAGGATATGATTGGCTATCTGTTTTGAAAGCTCATACCTTGTGTGTGTGTGCTGTACATTCTTTGAACAGACAGACAGACAGACTTTGATATATGAGAAATAAGAATGCATTGATTCTTAGGACACCATGTCCATGCAGCAATAATAATAATAATATATATAAAGTTAAGAAAGATTAGCAGATTTAAAAAAATGCTGCCTCCAGTAAAGGGGATAGATGTAGACCATGGGAGCTTTTAAAGTTAGGACAAAGAAATAATGTTTCCCATGTTTCTTTATCAAGACATTCTATGAGAAATGACTTTTATAAGTACTCTTGTCTTGTTCCAGTGAATGCTTAGAGCAGATAGAATGCTTGATTTTATTTCATTATACACTCTGGTAATTTCACCATTAAAAACAAATTATATCAAAAGATTGAAGGAACAGCTATGGACCATTGAACTTCTCCAACCATTGTTCACTTCTTCATGGAACACTTTGAACAAAATTTCTTTCATAATATTTCAGCTAGACACTGGTAGAGATATGTGGATGATATTTCTGCAATTCGCAATGGCTCTTCCTCTGAATTACAACAGTTCCAAATTAAATGCACTTAATCCAAGGTTCGAATTCATGTTAGAAAAAGAAATAGTTATATTATATTAAATAGAAAAAGAATTAATAGATCTCAAAAAAGCCTTTTGAGATCTATTAATTCTTCAAAAACCAGATGGAAGTTTACAATTTTCAGTTTTAGGAAGGCCATTATATCATGCTGAATCTTACCACCATCCTAGTCAAAATGCCAGAACTATTAAGACCTTATTATACTATGCTCATTCTTTATGTTCTTCTGATGAACTTTTACAAAAAGAATTACAACATATTAAATCCATCTTCTTATCAAATGATTCCTTCATCAAAAAAGTATTTAACAGTTATGGAATTTCTGCCTCTTCTAATGCAGAAGAAATAACTTGCATTCCTATCCCTTATGTGCAAGGCATTTCTGAATGGATAGCAAAAATTTTAAAGCCACTGAATATTTTTGTTGCCTTTCATCCCATCAGAAAAATCTCCACCTTTCTTGTTTCTCCTAAGGATGAGCTTCCACTTCTAGGCTTTCCGGTCATCTACCAGATCCCTTGCTCTTGCAGCTTATCTTATTTTGGACAAACTGAAATATCTGATTTTATTTGTATAGAATATAAGTCTTATATTAAATATCATGAGCCTGAACAGTCTGGACTTACTGGGCATGCTATCTGCACTAAACACAGAGTTCAGTGGAACAAGACAAGAATCCTTCATAGAAGTCGTTTCCTCATAGAATGTCTTTATAAAGAAACTTGTGAAACATTACGCCACTGTCCTAACTTAAACAGATCTCATGCTCTACATCTATCCCCTTTATTGGGGAATAATACTTTTAAATATGCTAATCTTTCCTAACCTTGTGTGTGGTGTATGTGTGTGTTTTAGTTAAGAAATTATTGACTGTTACTGTTTGACAACCATTCTGTAATCCTGTAATGAACATGCCTATGACACTTAGGCAAAAATTCTACAAATAAATAAGTTTAAACATGAGTTTTCCTCCATTTTTATAGCTTATTATTATTATTACTATTGTTGTTACAGTGTTAAATAATATTATTACTTATTTTAGTTATTATGCCAACTCACAGTATTCCAATATTGAAACACACACACACACACACACACACACACACACACACACACACACACACACACACACACACACACACACCTCTCCCATTCACTGGGTTTCTTTCCTTGCTCTTGAAGTGTTACTGTTTAAATTTATCGTGTGCTGAACGTTAAAAAACATTAACAAGATTAAAAAAAAAACATATGCACATTAATAGAATAGACATTAACAAACATCCATGCCTTAGGCAGGATACAGGAACTTGCAGACTTTACAGTAAATAAGCAGTCGGTTGATTTACTGCAAAGACTGCTTGAAATTAAATAGATTTAATTTTATTAAATTTCATATTAAAAAAAATATGAAATTGAATAATTTCATATTTTTTTAAATTCAGACTTCTCATCATGAAAAGTTTTTTCATGTCTACTGTTGACAAAACCAACAATTCGTCTTATTACCTGCTGCATCATATTTAGAATAAAATAATTATTCTGCTTTCTGTTAATTTCTGTGAAATTTAATTCATACCATTAAACATCAAAACTAAAAATGTTCGGAAATAAAATGAAGTATTTTTCAATAAACTGAAATATCTGTCTTCACACAAATTATCACTCTCTTTCCAAACATACCCATTTGCTGTCTTCTTTCATCATATACATGAATACCCATTGGTGCTAAAGCTCCAATAATCGAGTGCTTTTTTTGACAGCGATCTCGCTTGTTACAAGACTGAATAGCTTTTGTTTGCCAATCTGTCCAATATAACATATCCTGAAATACTGTAAGTGCAAATGGATGAGGAAGCTCTCCATCGACAATGATTTGCCTGCTGTTTCCATCAAAATCCATACTAGATATGAATTTAAGTTTAGCATCAGCCCAATAAATTCTAAATTAAAGAATGAAAAGAAGAAAAAAAAAGACAAATTATTAAAAATGATCTCTTTTTTTTATTTTTTGTAAATATTCATGATTATCAGACTTACACTTGAAACATATACAGTCAACTCTCACTATAGTAAATACTATTACATTAAACTTACTTGCTCAATGCAACAGCCTGTCAAAAACATTGTCTAAATTCCTGTAACATTAGTACTATAGCAGTTCTAAAGGAAACTCATTATAATGAATTAATCCATTTGGTTTCTACATATTCACTACAGTGAAAGCTGATTGACTGCATGTATATGCAGTCAGTACTCAACTTATGTCAGGATTCCATTTCGATAATCCATCCTAAGTTGAAAAGGTCATAAGGCAGTAACCACTATATGAATCATAAGGATTGTGTTAACAATTAGCATGTCTTCTGAATGTTAAAAGCTGTAGGTCAGTTTTCTTATATTGTTTCATTTTTACTCTCTGTTTATAGTGAAATAATACAATGTATCAATTATACCATAAAATTTCGTACACAGTACTGTGCCGTAATAAATAATGAAACACGAGTGTACATACTTCTGTGAGCTTACCAGTAATTTTTCAAAGCTATTACTTTATTAATTGGGCAATTCATTGTGTATGTGTGTGTGTGGTGGGGGGGAGTAGCAAGTCAACAAATTTTTCAAATTCGGTTATTGCAGCATTCTGAGGATAGTTAAGCATATACATGACTTGTGGAAGGTCTAGGCTTCAGAGGATGATGTGACAAGTCTTCCATTTTTCTCTGTGCATGAATTTCTGTGTAGCCCACAATCACAATTTGTAGCATTCTTCTACTTTGTTAAATCTCTCCATGTTGGGATAAATTTTCTCAAATAATAAAACTGCCTTATTAACAGAAACAAATGCCTCTGCTAATTTTTTTACTGCAAACTTTTTGGGAGACCTGGCTTCCTCTTCTTATGCAACCTCCTATGTTTCTAACTCCATAAGGTCTTTCATTTGAGAGATTTTCTTCCACAGCTTCCAAATAATGCTCTACATCTTCAATGCCAACCTCCAACTCTTTAGCTAGTAGCATTATCTCATTGCCAATTACTTGTAAGATTCTGTCGAATCCTATAACTGTATGAACATATTTTCGGCAGCTTCTTCCAAACATCATTCATACACTCTGCTGCCACCTCACTTCAGTATTGCATCTGCAAGATATATTCCTTCCAAAAGTCTCTGAGGGTTTTCTCACCTTCAGCAGCCACAATAGTCTGAGCAAAATTACTTCTTAAATAATATGACTTGAAGACAGCAATAACATCCTACTCCATGAAGTGCAGGAATGAGGTGGTATTCAATGAATATATTAATGAGAATGAGATGGGTATCGTAAGTATGATTGGTTATGTGTTGAGAACTGACTGTGTATATGTACGGTAATCCCTTGCTTTACATGGTAGATGTATCCAACGAAAACACCATGACAAGAGAAAATGTGTTAATCAAATGTAATAAGCAATAAAAAAAATTCTAACCCATCCATGGGCTTTTATAATCTTCACTAAATTATTTTTAAATACATCAGTTTTAACTGCCAACAAAACTATAAAGGATAACAAAATGTTTGAACTAAATGAAAGTTTATTAAACACTGCATAATATGTACTGTATTTGCCAGCGTATAAGATGTACTTTTTTTCTTTGAAAATAGGTCTGAAAAACAGGGTGCGTCTTATACGCCAATACTCAGTTTTTTATTACTTTCATTTCTGGAAATTTTCTCTGTTCTGAGTTGCACTATTTCTTTCTTGCTTCCTTGCGGTGTGCGAGAGCATTCCAGTTACGTTAGTTATGTATTCCAATTATGGATAGATAACATTTGGTCTAGGTGCTCTGGCAGGCTGTTGAAGAAGCCTGCCCTGCTAGTATGGGATCAATTTCGTTCTCACAGAACAGAAGATGTTAAAAATAAACTCAAGGAATTGAAAACCCATTTAATTGTAATTCCAGGAGGTCTAACTAGTCAGCTTCAACCTTTAGATGTCTGTATTAATAAAAACCATTTAAGGGATTTATGAAGGAGAAGTGGAACACTGCATCTGCTGGATGCAGTCTTCCAATTTTGAGGTTATGCTGTCAGGAAGAGGCCTAGCAAAGTTTGTGAAAGCTTCATGGGATGCTGTGAAAACTGAGACAGTGGTTAAATCATTTAAGAAGTGTGACATTAGTAATGCACTGGATGGTACAGAGGACAATTTGTTGTATGAGGTGTCAGATTCTGATTTAGAAGAGGTTTCAAGTGTCTCTTATTTAGCTCTGGAGATGAATTTCTGAGTTTTGACAAAGAAGATTAAAAGGTGGGTACTCTTTCCTAGTTAGATTAGGGTATTTGTTGAAAGCAGACCTACTTATTACTTTATATTTGAAATACTGTAAATTCATTATAATATTCAGAGATAAAGTTTTTTTCCTCAAATTTATTTCCTTATTGCTGTAAAAAATGTGTACAAAAAAGGGGGTGAGTCTTATAAGCCGGCAAATATGGTGTTTATCGTCATTATCAAATTCCTAATATGTACTCTCGGGTGTACAGGATATTATGATAGTACTACATGAGAAAGTTACACCATTACTAATTCTGATTAACAATTTTCCTTCAAATGAATCTATTATCTGTCAAGACTAATATTATCAGATCTTATATTTCTGGCTTTTCAGGTGCTTTTTCCTGCAAACTTGGCAAAGAACACTTGTTTTAATAATCTTTCCTCTCCCATTCTGTTTAAGTGACCATATTGCCAGGGGTTAGCTCTACTAACAGATTCCTGAATGCTCAATGGCAAGTTTTTCCCTAATATCTTCATTTTTAATGATATTGCCATTGATGCTATCTGTTCATGGTCCTAATCTTTCTAAGGACTCTCATATCTGTGGTCGCTAGTCTTTGGTCAAGTGTTTTATTTCTAACCCAGCTCTCAGATCCATAAGTTAAAATTGGTTGAACATTGCACTGTCTTGTATAAAGCTAATTTAGTGTTTTGACTAATTTCATTGTTATTCCATATAAATTTATTCAGCTGACTTCCTACCATACTAATTCTGATGTGTATTTCCATATTTAATTTACTATCTTCACTAAAAATTGTGTCTAAAAAGCTGAAATATTTGACTTATCGTAAAGGTTCATCATTCATGATACAGTTCATGTTTTCAATGTTTCTGCCTATTTTGTTTGTATTTGTTTTATTGTTTGATTTTCCTACTATATCTATTACAGCAGTTATTCAATTTAGTCAGGGAAACTTGCAGAATTGTACTGGATTTACTCAGAAGTATAACATCATCTACATAAAGTAAATAGCTAAGATTAACATTGCCAATCTTAATATAAGATTTAATATCACTTTCCTTCATAATATGATCCATATAGATAACAAATAACAGTGGAGATAATTTCATTTCAAACCATCTTCCTGTATCTCCTTCAATTCTAACTGCTGACTTGCAGCTTAAATATAGACTATACATTGATATAATGTCCCATTTACACCCTATAACTGTAGCATTTTGAAGAGCTTTCCTCTTGGCACCTAGTCAAATGCCTTTTTCAGACTAACAAAATTTAAATACAAATTCTTGTTATATTCCCAAGATTCCTCAACTATTTGTGTTAAAGTAAAAATTTGATACAGACAACTTCTTTTGGCCTGAATCCAGCTTGTTCTTCCCAAAGCTTCCATTCCACAATTTCTCTTAGCCATTTCTCTAAGTATGCTTGCATGAATCTTATCAAGAACACTCAGTAGGGTAATACCTCTATAATTCACACATTTGGTTTTATTTCCTTTTTATATATGGATACTATGAGAGTTCTGCTCCAATCATCTGGAATACAACCCTCTGACCAAGCATTATGAATTATGCAATTCAACCTGTAAAACTTTTATACCTCCATATTTGAGCATTTCTGGTTGAATTTCATCTACTCCAACTGCCTTTCCATATTCAGGTTTTTGATGACTTTCTCTACTTCAAGTATGGGTTGTTTATTTGTTTCATTTAGCAGTCTTTCAAAGTAATTACTCCAGACATCTAGAATATATTTATCTTCAGTATTCATGTCACCTTTAACATCTCTGATTCCTTTTACAATTCCTCCATTTCTAAGCTTTTTCAATAGCCTTCAAAATATTTTGCCACCTTCCTGATATTTACTTTCTTTTGTTTAGATAGTTTTACACAGTGCGTCATTTTTTTTTACATTTTTCTCTGTATTCTCTAAGAGCACAAGCTGACTTATTTGTCAGGAACTTCTAATATGCTTTATTCTTTTTGTTTTTTGATGATTTATAATCAGGTTGTGATTTTTCATTCTTTTCAAGAAAAGTTACAAATTTTATTTGTAAAATTGTTATCTGTAACTTGTCTTAAAAGGTATTGAAAATCTAATATACAATTCTGATTTCATTTTATGTATAGATTTTTCTTTGCTTTTGAAAATTTGCTTTACATAAATCATTTGGTTTCTGCACTCACTGACTACATTATAAACAGGGGTTACCATGTATTTTTTCGCACTTGAAAATTTGAAAGAGGATGTTAGGACAAGTGTGCTCAGTTAGATACTGTGTGTTTGGTATTACAATAAAACTGTGTTTTGCTTGCATGTATATGGTACAGTGTCTGTGGAATTAGAGGTGTTTTATTATGCAACATCATTTTCATTCCAGCTATCTCTAATTATTCTAATTGTCACTAAACATAGTACACAGACTAATTGCTTCTGTACTATATTGTATATGATAAAGTTATTCCTCATCTTAAAATTAAAAACAGTCCACAAGGCTTCATGGGGACCAGTGTGAATAAAATGTGTTAAGTGAATTTTTAAACCATGTCAATTTATTTATATTAATTAGAAAGCATCTTATTCCAAACCATTTAAAGCAAGAGATTCATCTGTGTGTGTGTGTACACACACACACACACACAGAGATTTTAATTCTTTTAAACAATGAGTTATCAAAAAAAAGTTATGCCACTCTTGACCCCACTGCATAAATTCTGGTTACTTTCTTTTTAAAAATATGGTGGTGTCTTGGTTAACAATGGCCTCAGATAACAACGTACTTGGTTAACGATGATTGGCTGTAAGAAAAAAATCTCTTGGTTAACGACTCTCGATTATGTGAACCTCTATCCGATCTAAAAAACCGGAATTTTCCGATCGCACTCAGTCACGCGCGGGAAGACACTGTCGAATAGAGAACAGCCACGCAGCATAGCTGTGAAGCTTAGATATGTTTGACCCATCATAGCCAGCTGTTTACGGTTTCCATTGATTGTTTCTTTTCTTGTAGTGTACTGTGCTTTATTTTAAAATTTGTGGTTATAAATGTGTTTTATGATGAAAATGAGTATTTAAGCATTTATTTTTTATGTGTTGGTTCATATAGACAATAAATCAGCGGGTGCGTGTGACTGTTTGTTCGCCATCAAAAGGCAAAATCAAATCTCATCTGTATAATAATCATTGTATCTATAAGCTGCTAATCAGTGTATGTTATGGTAAGTGCTGTATCTAATATCGTCACCTCACAAGCAAAATGTACTAAGTCAAAAATTGCAGGTTTTAAATTGAACTGTTAACTTTTATTTCAAAACATTTTTTTTTTGAACTTTTACTTTTATTTTCAGGTGACAATATGTTCTTTGTATCCCTTGTCTTAGTGTTGTACAATTTGTAATAATACCGTATTTTGCATGTCTTTTTTTTTATAGAGTGAGTTTTTTTACCGTGTGACAAAATGGGTCCCAAAAAGAAAGCTAGTGAGAGAAAAAAAATCAGAAAATTTTCTCTAATGAACAGAAGAAAGAAATAATAGCAAAACATCATAAAGGTGTGAAAGTTATGCAGCTAGCTCGAATATATGAAACCAGTCATTCTACAATATCAACCATTTTGGCTAAGAAAGAGGAACTTATGGTAGCTAAGGGAACTTTAAGGTTGAATGTCAGAGGGATTCTTTTTGAGCAAATGGAAAATCTATTACTAATTTGGATCAAAGAAAGAGAAATGGCGAGCGATACTACATCTAAAAATGCAATCTGTCAGGAAGCTAAACAGATTTATCAAGATTTGAAAAAGAAGACTTCGGGATCAAGTTCTGAGATAGATGATGATGATTTCAAAAGGTAGCAGAGGTTGGTTTGACAACTTTAAAAAAAGAACAGGAATTCATAATGTGGTCAGACACGGAGAGGCAACTAGTGCTGACAAAGCAGCAGCAGATAAATTTGTCAATAGCTTTACAAGAATTATAGAAGAAGGAGAATGCCTACCTCAACAAGTCTTCAATTGTGATGAGACTGGGTTATTTTGGAAAAAAATGCCCAACAGGACATTTATCACAAAAGAAGAAAAAACACTTCCTGGGCATAAACCAATCAATGATAGGTTAACATTGCTTTTAGCAGCAAATGCAAGTGGAGACTGCAAGGTAAAACCAATGTTAAGCTACCACTCAGAGAATCCCCAAGCATTCAAAAAGTTCAATGTCTCTAAATCCAATCTTGGTGTTTTGTGGAAGTCTAACAGCAAAGCCTGGGTCACAAGAATAGAATTTAGAGACTGAATTTGCAAAGTGTTTGGAGCAACTATCAAAGCCTATCTTGAGCAAAACAATCTACCTCTAAAAGCCATTTTGGCCTTCGATAACGCACCTGGCCATCCAATGGGCATACAAGAAGAGCTACCAGAGGAATTAGATTTTATCAAGGTGATTTTTCTTCCTCCCAAGACTACATCTCTGATTCAACCTATGGATCTGCTAATAATTGCAAATTTTAAAAAACTTTACACAAGGGCACTTTTTACCAGGTGCTTTAAAATGTGCGAGTCTGCCAACATAATCCTACGAAAATTTTGGAAGGAAGAATTCAACATTGTCATAGCAATTACTCTAATTGTAAAGGTTTGGCAAGAAGTAACAATGAAATGTCTCAAAGCAGCATGGAGGAAACTGTGCCCTTCCTTTGGTAATGAAGAAACTTCAGATGAAGGACACAAACAAATTGGTAAAGGATATTGTGGCAACTGCTCATGATCTTAACTTGGAAGTAGAGGAAGAAGATGTTCAAGAATTATTGGAGATGCATGACCGAGAACTGACTGCTGACGAGCTAAAAGAACTTTTCAAGCAATAATGTGAAGAAAAGGAAATGGAAATTTCATCTGAAGATGAGGATGGAGAGAAAGAACAAATTACGACTGCTGAAATCAAAAATGTTTTGCCAAAGTGGGAGGAAGTTCAAAATGTTGCTATGAAATGGAATCCAAACAAATCTGAGGTTATCAGAACTGTAGATCTATTTAATGAAAAGTCCATGAAGTTTTTCAGAAACATTTTAAAAAAGAGGCAGAAGCAACCAACTCTAGACATGTTTTTGACAGGTCCATTTGTCAAAAAACTCCAAAGTGAGCCCAATTGTCCTTCTGGTGAAGATTGATAATTAAAAACAGTTTTCATGAACAATTCATTTTATTAATGTTAATTTTTTTATAGCAAATACATATACATCCCAACAGTATAATAAATAAATGATATTTACCATATTTTTATGACATTTTAAATGAATTTTATCTGCATTTTTAATATGTACTATGGTTGTGGGGAGGAGCCGGAACAAATTAATCGATTTTCGATTAAATCTTATGGGGAATCGCGCTGTCGTTAACCAAGGCACCACTGTACTATTTACAAACAGAACTTTGGCCTGGCCATGGGTAACCCATTATATCCTATATTAGTAAATTTATATTTAGAAAGCGTTGAGGAAATAGCAATCAATTCTTTCCTATTAAAGCCAAGGTTATGGAAAAAGTATATTGATGGTGTTTCTTAATTTGGAGCCATGGATCAGATTCTTTAAAGAAGTTCCTGAACATCTCAACAATCAACACCCAAGAATACAATTTACCTCAGAATTGAAAGTTAACAGTTCTTTCCTGTTCCTGGATGTCAAACTTACTCATGTGTTACACAAATGGAAGATCTCGATTTATAGAAAACCCACACATTCCAATATTCTCTTCATGCACAATCTCATCATTATCCACCCCCAAAATTTGGCATCGTTTCTACATTAGGTAAATGTGCTTGATCCATCTGCTCACAATACTGAAGATAGTAATGATGTAATAGCCTTTGTATCTCTATCATATATCAGCTCCGTTTCACCAAGGTTAGCTAAAATTCTCAAGAAATTTAAAATCCACATTTCTTTTACTCCTTATCCAAACTCCATTCTTTACTCAGGACACCTTCAAAACATGAGAGTCTAAAGTATTCCAGAGTTTACCTTGTCTGGTATAACTGCAATGTGCCCTATTTAGATCAGACAGAGAAATCCATTGAACTGTTATGGAAGAACATATGAACGACATCACGTAGAGCAGGATTAGAGCCAGCGCACTATCTAACCACGTTCTTATTTCTGCCCAACCTAACAATGAAGATTCTGTTACTCATCCAGTGAGATGTAAAAAATCAGTAAACAATTTTAGATACTATGACGAGCTGGAGAAAAGAACTGAGGAATCAATAGAAACTGTTCTCAATCAGGTCCATCTTAATAATAAGCTTAGCTATAACCTATTGTTTATCACTCTTCAGCAATCCAACTTTGGTGTACATGAGATCATGCCCACATGTACGTGTCCAACAATACCACAGCATCTAGAATGTCTTCAAATGTAAGCAATACATTTACAAGTTAATTTATAGCTGCTGCTGCTCTCTTATATGGTGTGTGTGTGTACACACACACACACACACACACAGTGTATATATATATATATATATATATATATATATATATATACACACACACAGGGTGTTCGGGATAAATTTGACATATTTATAATTAATTATATTTTTCCGTAAGTTACATGTATTAACACACACTTCTCTTCATTTAAAAGTTTGGACCCTTCTTCATTCATATACAAGATGTCAGAAAGGATGGATAGCTGGAACCCACCTGAATCATGGAAGAGAATAACTTGTATCATGATGATTCGTGCCCGCCATCAAAATAAGGATATTACGACTGCTGCCCAATGCTCCCTGAATACAGTAAAAACAATCAGGCATGAACTAGAGACTTGCAATGGTGACTACGAGGATGTAGCAAGAAGAAAGATCCCTAGCAGACGATCTGATTGCGTTCGTACAGCAGAATTCCTCGCAAATCTGCAGGAACAGGTGTTGAAGAACCCTGGCATTGGAATTCGGGCTTTGTTCGTGGAGTTGCTAACTGTAGTCAAGCCCTGGATAACAAGGGTAGCCAATGGTAGGCCGTATGTATGGCAGCAGGATTCGGCCCCTTGCCACACCTCTGGGAAAAGTCAAAAATGGTTGTCTGAAAATTTCTACGACTTCACCAGTCCAAATGTTTGGCCTCCAAACTCCCCAGACCTTAACCCCATGGATTATTTTGTATGGGGTGCAGTTGAAAAAGACACCAATCGCACTTCCAGTAATACAAAAGCCCAGTTAATGGATAAAATTAAAACAGTTTTTGCGGCCCTTCCCAGGGAGACTGTAGCATCAGCTTGTTCGAGGTTCCGAAGCAGAATTGAAGCTGTGATCGATGCTAATGGTGGTTATTTTGAGTAAATCTTGTTGATAGTATTGTAATTAACTCTGCCTGTAATGTTTTTTTGTCACATTAAATTTAATAGATACAAAGAAGATTTTCTTTTTCCTTACGAAACTGTCAAATTTATCCCGAACACCCTGTATATATGAAGTTGTGTACTCAAATAATAAATGTATTTTTTTTCTATATTGATATCTTTTGGCTTCTAGTCATTAAATTTCTTTAATTAAACATATACACATTTACTACTGCATACTTACAGGGAGTAAAAATCTATCAGTTACAATGAAAGGCTGACTATAGCAAATTCTTTCAGTATACACTGAGGCTACTAGATGGGTCTTTTTTGGGGGTCTGTTATAACAAGTGAGTTCAGTTTTTGCTATAGTAAGAACTGACTGACTGATAGAAACAACATGCATGGTATATCAAGACAAGTTTTATTTCAATGAAAAATAACTACATACTTATCATGTAAATCAACCTTTTTCCTAATGTATGGGAAGGAACAGATGCAAACAGCAAACTAATTCTTATTAATGGAAATCAAAGCATCAGAGATCAAAATCATTGTTATGCAATACAAACAAATGTTTTCATACCACCAACAAATGTATGCTAGCAATCCACAGTGATAGCTTGATCCTCTATCCTCCATCCTGTGGTTACAGAATGGAGGATAGAGGACATGCTACAATACTAAACATGCTACAAGACCCAAAATCCCCTCCAATCATGAGTACTGCAATGAAAAAAAAAAAAAAAAAAAAAAAAAATCTACAGGCCAGGCACCAAAGAATTCACAAAACCATACTGATGGTAATGCATCAAGAGACTTCTTGATCAGATGTTGAAAAGCCAAGTATTCCGCATTTGAGAATAGAACAATAAAATGGTTCCAAAAACCAGTGACAAGAGTTCACAAAACCGAAGCAGGGTAGTATGAACAGTGGTATATAATGGGAAAAGAGGACTGCTGAGTCCACAATGTAGCTAGAATAAGTATTCTCTGTAGGAGCAACATGTCCAAGAATTTATTTTATTCTCACTGGGTTAAGGCCTATTTTCTTTCAACCATTCACTAAAATGAATAATGAATAGAATAAGAAAAAAAAATTATGTTATCATAATCCTACAAAAATAATTATTTCCATATCTATTTCACCAACATGCATGGCATAAATACAAATATAAATAATGTGCATTACCACTTAGAGATATCCATACCTAACTTCATGTCTCTATATATCAACAACCACAGTGCATCTTGACTGCTTTGAATAACCTACCTAAACATTGTATGATTTCTTCTGCCACCAGTGCTTTTTTTGTGTGTGATCCAATGTTCCATGCAAGGGAATGACAGACCTAGAATCTCTATTTTAGACTTTCTCTAGCTTGAAGTTTCCTTGTTCCATTTGGTTACATTATTCTGTCTTCACTACTCTCCAAATTCTAAAAAATCACTCTGACCTCAATCTTTTATATCTGAAGCTTCACTATTTGCAATACAATTACCCAAACAGTGAACTTGTCCTTGTTGTCTTATTAGGTGATTTTAATGTTAACAACCGGCTTCCTCTTTCTAATTCCACCAACCTAGCTAGATGTAATGCGGATGTATTGTTGTAAACAATGATTTAATGCAAACTGTCCATCTATCAACCAGATAAACATATCCACTCACCCAACACTCTTGATCCTTTCTTAACCAGTTCTCTTTCAAAGTATGCTGTAAGGGATCATCCTTCCTATTCTAAAGAACACCTTTCCCTCAACTTCATGGTCTTTGGAACTATATGAGTGCCAAGTGGAATGATCTCTAAGATTTCTCTTCTTTCCACTTTCTCTTCCACTCTCATTTAAATTCTTGCTCTGAGTGAATTACAGAAATCATCCTTGCTGGAATGAAGACCTTCATTCCCCTCTCTATTCAAAATTCCTGCCCACTATCCAAAGACATAGTTTAACAACAGGTGAACTAAAGCAGTACAAGAATAAGGCTGAAAACTTCAACCTTATTTTTAGTCTACACGGATGCATGCAGCAAGTGCAAAACAACAAACAGCAAATTCAAATCTGACTCTTAAAGAATCAAATGCAGAGAACTCAGCTATTCTACAAATGCCAATCATGCCTTCTGGTCCTTTGCAAAAGCATAAGACAAAACGTCTACTCATCTGTGTTTCTGCTTCTTTCTTACCTAGATGGAACCATGATAACAAAGCTGATTTCTTGGCATCATTTTTTTTCCTCCAACACCTGCATAAACAATCAAAGTATATAAGAAAGAGAGCACGACATGCTTCCTATAGTCTTTTGCCAGAAAGACATCAGAAAAGTTTTAAACTTAAAAGCTTCTAATCCTGCTATTTTCCCAGCTGCACTTAATATTAAGTTATTTTCTAGAACTTTCCATCCATAATTTCAACTACTCAAGCCTATTCCAAATAAAAAGAGATAAAATAAGCCATTCAACTACTGACCCACTGCTCTCATCTCAGTCTTCTCCAAAATAATGGGATTAGTCACCAATAGTTAACTTTCATTACCTGGAGGTACACCAGTTCATCAGTAAGAATTCTGCCACTTCTAGCTGACATCACCCATATAGAGGCATGCTGCAAAAAAATTTGATAAAACCTATGCTGTTATTCTTGAATTTCATGAGTATTTGATCCAGATTAGTACTGAGACGCCATCAAAAAATTACCATCTACTTGTCCACTTTCTACTTTCTGTAATTAGCCAGTTTTTCTCTCTGAGTAATGGTGGATTGCTTCCTCTCTCTCAGCCACCAACGTAGGAGTTTCCCAGTACTCTGTTTTGTCACCTAATCTCTTTCTCTTATACATAAATGACCTTCTCTCACTAACCAATAACCCTATCCACAATTTTGCTGATGACAGTGCACTTCATTTCTCAAATGAATTTGACAAACCTTGCACTGCACAAACATTCCAGGTTTAAGATCTTCTACAACCAGTGCCTTAATCAGACATAGACTTTCAGCACCATTCTTCAATGAGATGAGAATAATCCACTCACTTGCAATGCCACCAAAACATGAATTTTATAATAGGATAAACAAACTAAATTATTCTGATTAGAGTAACAAACTAAATTTAATATATCTTACTTGAATATCAAGTTTAAAACTACTTTCCATAATAATGTGCTCCATACAGTTGAAAAGTAACAGTACAAACAGCATACAACCCTACCTTATGTCTCATTTAACATCAAACATCTATCTATCTGTAGATATTTCAATTCTAACCACTCTGAAGCTTAAGTACAAGCTACGCATAAAGTTCAAAACACTAAATCTGTACAATACAGATTTAGTATTTTGAACAGTTTTTTCCATTGAAACCTTTTGTTGTGTTTTTTTGGTTCAGTAAAGAAATTTGTCAAGCATGTATTTGAAAGGGAAAAAAATGTCATACAGCTATTTATCCAAAATTCCTCAAGTTCAATGCCAGTTTTTGTCTTTTCTCAAGACTAAGAAGATTTATGCTTACATCAATTTTTTTCTAGGCAAACTCATAAAAATTCCTCTGTAAATTTGCAAACTTAGTTTTAGTTCTGAACCATAAAATTGCTGAAATGAGAATGAGACCTCTACACCAATCACCTGGAATTCGGCCTTGTGAGAAAGCCTCTCATTTGGAATTAAGTCTTTCGATAAGGTAAAACTAAAAATAAACTATTTAATATCGCTTCACAAAAAAACAATATAAATAGTAAGATCATCCTTTCCAACTGCTGGTGCTACACTAACATTTCAACAAGAGTGAAATTCATTAAAGAGAACCGCTTCCACTCTTTGTAAAAATAATGCTTCTATTCTTTAGAAATAAAAACACTCTACTTACAATTCTTTTTCAAGCTTCTCTTTTAAGACAGAATATTACTATCTTATATGATGGCACTTTTTTGTGGCTTCTATTTCTTCCTTTTTCCCTTTGTTACCTTGCAGTATCAACGGTTTCTATTCATTTAACTGCAACCATACACAAGGATAAGGTGGTTAGACCTATGTCTCCCAGTGTATCCAATGTCTGTAGAGTCATTGAGTTCTCAAGGCCGGTTTGCAGGATGAAAAAACCCCAGATAAAGGAGTTTTTTTTCATCCCACAAGGGAAGAAAAACTCTGTAGTTCACATCCAAGACCAACTAACTTGGCTATGTCTGAGATAGATCCTAAGTTCCTCAAGCCAGTGACTGGAATCTAACCCAAGACAATTCTTTCCCAGGCATATGGTTGCAAAGCACATAGCCACTCAGCTAACAGCACAGACGAAAGGTTTTTATGTAAAACCTATAACAGATTTATACCATGGGTGTTTAGAACTTTTTTTATTACTTTTTGTATTTTCTATATTTTTATTTAGTTTTTACATAACCCAGAAACCCAGCTCTAAAGACCAAACACAGATGTTTTATAAATGACTAAATGCCTCAAATAAGTGAAGCAGTGATCTTACAAGTGGCAAAAAAATTCATCTTGTGAAATGAATTTCAGAGAAATTTTAGGTGAAAGGAATTTCACCTAAAAACAATAACACACATACATGCCCACAGCCTGCTGATTTAACAGACACACTAAATACTAGGCCAACCAGGACAGCAACTTGTTCCAAGTGCATTCTTGTGAACTGCAAGAAAGTGAGAGGACAGAAACCAGAGATGCTATACTGGAGATGAAACAGAGCATTAGCCACTTCAAATAAGTAAGGTCTCTGGTTTCTGTCCTCTCACTTTCATTTCAAATGCAGTGCAGGTGGTAGCTAGGTATTACAAAATTATAATGTGGTATTATAAAATTATTCAACTAGGAAGCCAGCATCTCACCCACTCAAGGCTATAACAGTAAAGGGGCTTCTATAAGCCAGTTAGTATACAGGACCACACCTGATAGTACTATAATAAGTCTTCCAGTTCAGCTAGTGAATAATCCTACTCCTTGAGAGAGCCCAAGTATAGCAGCTTACAAGGACACTGTTCAACACATACTCAGATTGGAGACCTCCACACTCCCTATGTGGAAGTCCTGTTCTACAAGTATCCTGTATGGGTGGAACAGTTTAATAGCAATTATAACTAAATTAATAGTTATAACAGCTATTTAAAAAAAATCACTCACTTCAATCACAACAAAAAAATTTTGAAATATATAAAAAAATACAACAAAATTTGCAAAAACCAATTAAAATAAACCTCCCTACAAGAAAATAATTTCCTCTAACAAAAAACTTCAATGTAGACTTTTATTCCATCTAGAAACTTGATTCTAATACATCAATAACCTGCACCACCTTCATTACAGATATCTAAATGTGATCTATTCAGCATTGAACTGAAACTAGCATCCTGTACGACTGTAACTCACCTAAAATTTTCACATTACATCATCACTCATAATGCTTTCTTACAGAAAGCATTACAAGTTTAAAAAACACACACAACTTGAAATAATAAGCACTTTTAGCAACTTTTTCATGAAAAGTGTCATTCACATAATAATATTACCTTCGGGTATCATAATCAACTGTAATTCCATTTGGCCAATAAATGGTTTTATTAACTATAACTTTTCGAGTAGATGAATCCCCATTCATTCCTGCCTTTTCAATTTTTGGAGTTTCACCCCAATCTGTCCAGAACATCAATCTGTAAAATATAAAATATCTTATTAAAATGGCAAAAGTGTATGTCAACATGCAACATAGCCAAGTTTAGTGCAGATGTTGTCAGCATGTGCACTAAATAGATGGAGAGACTTTGCATTCTAGTTTGTAAATAAAATTAAGTAAATCCTGTAATGCCTTCTATTCAGAGATAGTAGGCAGGACACTTTTAGCCTGAACAAACTGTTTGGAATATCAATGAGCATCCAGTCTCTGCTCTCAGCCATCTGATAGCTGAGCCTAAAACCATCAAAATTTCATTACAAAGTTTGGTTTGAGGAAAGGAAAGGGTACATTCATTATACTTTGGCTTAGATCAATGAAAAGTATAATGAATGTAGACTTCCTGTGGTAATGTGTTTCATAGACTACTCCAAAGCTTTTGACTGTGTTCAGCATATGAAATTGTGGGAGGTAATGAAATTAATGTGTTTTTCCTTAACATGTTATCAGGTTGATAGCTAACACTGTACAGTGAGCAAGAAGCCACAGTAAGAACAGGTGTTGGAGTAACTGATTGGCTTCAGGTCAGCAAGGGAGTTATGCAGGGATGCCTACTTTCTCCTTACCTGTTTAGTAGCTATGCTGAGGACATCATGCATAAAGAATCAGATGAGCTTACACAGGAATTAGGATAAGTGGCAGATTGGTCAATAATCTTAGGTATGCTGATGATACAGTACACCTTTGTAATGACAAAGTTAACAAGATCAGTAAGAACAGAGGACTTCAGCTCAATTCTAGCAAGACAAAAGTTATTGTTCTCAAAGGAAATAGAAATAGGAAAACTCCAGAGAAACATATGTACCTTAATGGAGAAAGAATTGAGGAAGCCAACAAGTTCTAATACCTGGGATCCATTATTAATGTGAACAATTGCTGTTTAGAAGACATCAGAAAAAGACTAGGAATGGCTAAAATAATAGTCAGAGACTTGTCTAAAATCTGGAAGAATGGATCTATCATAACAAGAACAAAGTTGAGAATTCTGGATGCAGCTGTTTTTCCAACAGTGATTTATGAATATGAGACTTGGAACCTAAAGAAGTCAGATAGGAAAAGGATAATTGCTTTTGAGATATTACAAATGGTATTACAAAAGACTGTTGAGGATATCATATACTGAAAGGAGGTCAAATGGGTAAGTGCTAGAAAAGATCAACAGAACTTTAAGACGCCTTAAAAATATTAACTGAAGAAAGCTGAAATACTTTGTGTTCAAAATATTTCTTTCAACACATTGGCTTCTCAAAACAGTAATAGAAGGTAAAATTCATTAAAAAAAAAGGGGGGGTAGACAGTCAATGAGATGGATGGATGGGTGGTGTGTCTGTAGTGACTGGTTTTCAGAGAATTGAGGCCTCTAGATACGATAGGACCACCCAGTGAGGATGGGTGTAAAACATCACTAAGGAAAGGAGTGACCATATGGCATCTGAGGATGTTTAATGAGCAGATGGATGCAGCTTAGCCTAAGACTATCGGTAAGATGACGGCCATGAGGAGGAAAAGAGTACAGTAAGCTGATTCTATCTCCATGTAACAGTTTGAAACAGTGAGAGTTCCCATAATGAAACTTGAGGTGCAGGGTTAAAAACCAAGGATTAACTCAGGATCCAACTGAAAAAAACGACCATATAAAGTAAGAACAATATTCTAATTCTAAAATTTTTTAACTAATTAAAAACCAACATTCTAAATCAAATTAAATAGAGATATATATTTAAAGACTTTTTAACACCTGCATTAATATTATTTGTCAAATTTCAGAAAAACATCAATCTGTAAATATATTTAAAAAATGTATTAAAATAGCAAAAATATATGTGCATGTATGGCAAAGTCAGATGTCACTGTACTGCCTCCAAAACTCAGAATAGGAGTTTTGCAAGTAAAGCATATGACAGAATTCTTTCAAAGCAGAATTCTTTTCTAGAATCCTTTTACTTTTCCATATAACAATGTGTCTAGTACTAGTCTGTTGAGAGATTGTCTAGTGACAAGACATAATCTCTATGTTTTTCAATTAGATGCAAATAGGGTTGGTAGCTTAGCCTTAATTGGGAATTAAAAAAAAGCTATTTTCATATCAGCCTAATGATGACATCTGCAAGTAAATTTTTTAGTTATCTGCATTTAAGCATAAAGCATATGCAACTAAATAGATGTATGGTTTGATTTCCTGCATACTAAATTTTGCACATTTTAATAGTGATCAAACTGCATATCAATGTAGGGCATCTGGAAATTTTATCTTGCAAATGAAAAAAAAAAAAAAATACTAAAAAAAGCTACTATAAAGTAAATTAAAATGACTATTAAATTATTTAAGGAATTTACAATGTATACTGGAATATTAATTAAAAGAAAATTTAATAAATAACAAGAAAATAATAGTTTTGTTGTAATTTTAAATTTTATTTTGTAGAAAGGCTTATACTTGGCAACACATGACTATTAAATTATTTAAGGAATTTACAACGTATACTGGAATATTAATTAAAAGAAAATTTAATAAATACTTCCTATATTTCGACAATGTCACATTGCCATCTTCATGGGAATATACAAATATGGCACTTGCATGCAGGCACTACAAAAAGCAAATGAGGCAGAAGATAAGAAACTACTATTGTTACTAAAGTCCTAATGGTGCCCTCTAGCAGGCTATATTGAGTTGTCTTGACCATTGGGCTGATGTTCTCATGATGTGTAAGTCTCCCAAATTTTGGGCAGTCTCATGCACCCAAATTTGTGGAGGTTTGGAACAATTTTTAGAGCTGAGGCTAATTATATAAATAATCTTTCATACTTGCTTGAACTTGCTGCAGTGTATTACTTTTCCTTTCTTCCAACGTATCCTGTGGCCGGTATCTAGAGCATGGTCTGAGAGCCCAGAGTGGCTATACTGATGAAACCGAATGTAGTCCTTATGCTGTGAAATCCTGATATTCGCTGTCCTGCATGTTTTTGCCAAAGTAGGACAATTTACAGCTGAAGGGACCTGGTATACCCCAAGTAGGTCTAGGGAAAGTGACTGGTATTTGGTAGAGCAGATATGGGATGTCAATTTTTTATATGGTCTATAACAAGAAGTCAGGTCATTTTTTTTTAAGGATTTTGGTTATTTTTTCAGAGGTGTCCTAGATGTAGGGAATGGTGATAGATTTAGTGTAATCTTTATTGTGGAGGGGGTTGCAGTTTACTGGTTTAATATTTTTTTTTGGATTTTTTGGGGGTTGTAACCATTGGCTAAGAAAGTATTAAGGATGTGGTTTAGTTCAGTGGTTGGGCATTGTCATCTGAACAGATTAATTTTGCCCTGTTATATAGTGTTTTAATAATCCCATATTGTTGTGAGTGTGTGTGGGGGGAATTGCTAGTGAATGTATCTGCCTGTATGGGTGGGTTTCCTATAAACAGAGAAAACCAAGGATCCATCAGGTTGGTGAGTGATTAGAAAAGGGAGGAAAATTTCTAGGAAAGGGAGGCTATTGTTTTCCTCTTTTTCCAGGGTGAACAGGATTCTGGGGGTGTTGGTTGTTTAAGTGTGTTAAGAAGGAGTGGAGCGTATCTGAGCCATGTGTCCAAATAGCGAACATGTCATCCATGTAACGAAGCCAAATAGTGGGTTTTTGTCGGGCAGAGTTTAAGGCTTTCTCTTCAAAAGTCTCCATAAAGAAGTTGGCCAAGGATTTTCCTTCCAAACGAAATAGCCAGAGTTCATTGTGAACTGAAATAGGACTGGGATATTGGGAGGAAATTTGGCTTGTATCAGCTCGAAGATTTCTTTGAGTGGGACATTTGTGAATTAACAGAAAATTTATTAAATTTTCTTTTAATTAATATTCCAGTATACGTTGTAAATTCCTTAAATAATATAATAGTCGTGTTGCCAATGTATAAGCCTTTCTACATGAATTACTATCATCAACGGAGATTCCATCGCACGCAAGGCCCGCCAATAAGGCAAACTGAAGATGAAGATATCTAGACAACGAAATCGTTTGACCTTCCTAAAATGCTGCCGGGATAATGAAGTAATCCCAAATTGTGTTAAATTGAAGCACCGTTTCTCTTCACAGAAGTCTCTCCGGATTTATAACCAAGCTGGCTTTGCCCTACCACGAGAACAAATTACTGCTACGTGCATTCTCCTAGCCGACGAAAACAAAACTTTACGGGCACTAGAGGAGGAGCTTTCAAACATGCTGAACCACAACCTACATATCTTATCAAAAGAATTTCATAAGATATGTAATCAGCACATCAAAAATTTGATAACTTGAAAAAGAACTCTACCTCCGTACCACAGCAACCACTCAACACTGCAGTCAACCTCTCTTCCATTGTTTTGAAGCCTGAAGCACTCACTGCTCTTGCACGTGGCCACAATTTCGCCTTATCTCCTAAAAGAATACCTGCCGAGGAAATAATGATCCAAATAGAACGTGGTAGCCGCAACCTTCCAAACCATATCGCCAACAATGTCAGACTGGATGTAATACCAAAGCTGTTCTCACCAAAGCAAGACCACCAAAAACCAACATATCCAAAGATAAATATAAAGCTCTACTAGAAATGAAGAAAAACAAGAAAACAGTAATCACCAAAGCAGATAAGGGAAATGCCACTGTGGTTCTCAACCAAAAGGACTACACAGGTAAGCTTAATGATTTATTTATTGTTAGATCGGGCTACCTACTGAATATAATCCTACCAGCTCTCAAATTAGAACACTCCATACGCTCCTTAGGAAGGTCACTTCTTGGCCTGTGGAAGTGACCAACAAACTAAAACCTTATAACTCTAGATCCCCCCACCCCACTGATTATATGGACTTCCAAAAATACATAAAATAAAAGTGCCATTTCGTCCTTTAGTGGATGGCATTGATTTCCCCACATATAAATTAGCCAAAGCACTCACACACTATACTGGCAACACACCATCACACATAAAAAAACTCAGACCACTTCAAAGCCAGTATAGAAATCCTCTCACTCCAACACATTGACATAATGGTCAGTTTTAATGTCTCCTCCCTATTCACAAATGTCCCGCTCAGGGAAACCTTAGAGCTTATACAGGCCAAATTTCCTCCCAATATCTCAGCCCTATTTCAGTTCACAATGAACTCAGGCTATTTCGTTTGGAAGGAAAATTCTACAAACAGATAGAGGGGACAGCAACGGGTTCACCACTTTCGTCACCCTTGGCCAACATCTTTATGGAGACTTCTGAAGAGAAAGCGTTAAACTTGCCCCACAAAAACCCACTATTTGGCTTCGTTACATGGATGATGTGTTCACTATTTGGACAACATGGCTCAGATACACTCCACTCCTTCTTAACACACTTAAACAACCAACACCCCAGAATCAAGTTCACCCTGGAAAAAGAGGTTTATAAAAAACCCATCCATACAGGCAGATACATTCACCAACAATTCCCCCCCCCCCCTCACAACAATATGGAGTGGTGAAAACACTATACAACAGGGCTAAACTAATCTGTTCTAACGACATGGCCCTAAACACTGAACTAAATCACAGCCTCAACACTTTCTCAGCCAATGGCTGTCCCCCCCCCCCAAAAAAAATCCTAAAAATATTGAAACCTACAAACCCCCCCCCTCCACAACAAGGATTACTCTAAATCCATCACCATTCCCTACACCCGAGGCACCTCAGAAAAAATTACCAAAATCTTAAAAAAACATGACCTGACCTCCTGTTACAGGCCATACAGAAAATTGGCACCACTTATCCGCTCCACTAAAGACCAACCACTTCCCCTAGACCTACCTGGTGTATACCAGGTCCCTTGTAGCTGTAAACTGTCTTCCTTTGGCCAAAGGCAGGACAGCAAATATCAGAATTTCTGAACACAAGGACTACATCTGTTTTCACAAATACAGCCATTCTGGTCTTGCAGACCACGCTCTGGACACACGCCACAGAATACGGTGGAAGAAAGCTACAGTAATACACCGTAGCAAATACAAATTCGAAAGACTATTTATGGAATCAGCCTCAGCCCTAAGAAACTCTGCAAACCTCAACAAATCTGATTGTATGCGACTGTCCCAAATTTGTGAGGCTTACATCAGCAGACCTTCAGCCCAATGGCCAAGAACACCTACTTAGCCCGCTAGAGGGCACCTGATGGTGCCCTCTAGTGGGCTTTTAGGAGAGCAATAGCTTCATCTCTTCATTCTCAGTTACTGTGTTATAGTGCCTACGTGCACGTGCCTTTTTTTGTAAGTTCCTTTTGAAGATGGCAATGTGACGCTGCCGAAATATCGGAAATATTTATTAAAGTGTAATTTAATTTATATTCGTATCTACGTTACTGGTAATTAATTTACGGAATTGACAACGCATATAAAGTAAATAAATTAAAGATAACTTTAATGAATCACTTCTATATTTTGGCAATGTCACATTGCCATCTTCGGGAACATAAAGATATGGTATGTGCACTAAGGAACTAACAAAGCAAATGAGGAAGAAAATAACTAATTTTGTTCCTAAAGTCCTAATCGTGCCCTCTTGCGGGCTAATTTGGTAGTCTTGGAAGTTGGGCTGAAGTTCTCAAAATGAAAGTCTCCCAAATTTGGGGCAGTTTCATGCACAATGTGACATTGCCGAAATATAGAAGTGATTCATTAAAGTTATCTTTAATTTATTTACTTTATATGTGTTGTCAATTCCGTAAATTAATTACCAGTTATGTCTAACCAACGTATGTCTTACTACTAGAATCATATCTACGTTGTTCAATTCTTTAAGTTCAAAAGATATATTTCAGTGATTAAACCACATTTTTTTTATTATTCAGTTATATAAAACACTGAAATAATAGTTCCCGACAAGTTTCGTAAATCGTAGGATTTACATCTTCAGGGGGTAAATAGTATAACTTAAAGTTTAAACAAGAGAATTAATAAATACAAATCATAACCGTCTGGCTATTCATAAAACTCAAATAACAGAATGCAGATATATAACATTATTGACGTTGAACAATACTGGACGATGTCACGTGTTCTTGTTCTCTTTCATACAGTCCGAGCTCAGATTGAGGTAGATTTTTTATTAGAGCTGACCACACTTGATAAAGAATTAAACCTTGATTTTTATTGTATTGGGTTGGGTTTCGTAACATATTAGCAGCTTCTTTAAATTTTCTTACATAACTGTTGTTTTCTATGTATGACATCGTCGTATTTTGCCAGAGTACATCGTGTCCAGTGGAAGTGGTATGGAAAGCAAGACCGTTTTTTGTTCTCTTTTGTATTGTATGTCTTTTTGGTGTTCAGCCATGCGTATTTCTCCAGATCTTCCTGTCTGTCCTATGTAGCAAATCCCGCAAGAGCAATGGATTTTGTAGACTCCTGGTTTTTTAAGAGGATGATGAGGTGGTTTTGGTGGATGTAGGAATCGTGAGATTTTTTCCATAGGAAGGAAGGCTACTTTTATGTTGTGTTTGTTCATTAATTTGGCTAAAAATCGCAAGATTCCTACATCCACCAAAACCACCTCATCATCCTCTTAAAAAACCAGGAGTCTACAAAATCCATTGCTCTTGCAGGATTTGCTACGTAGGACAGACAGGAAGATCTGGAAAAATACGCATGGCTGAACACCAAAAAGACGTACAATACAAAAGAGAACAAAAAACGGGTCTTGCTTTCCATACCATCCTGAATTAGGCATGGATATTTGTTGTTGTGATGGCTCATTAGTATCTTGTAGTGTTTCAGTCTGACATAGCACATCAGAATTCACATAATCTTTTTTAGTTAACCGACTTACAGATGACTTTTCTTTAGTAGATGGTCCCAATTCATATGGCAATTTAAACTGCTTTGTCTGGTGTCTAGTCCTATCATAATCATGATTTCCATTTCTTCTGGTATATCTCTTCTTGTTCATCAGGGATACTTCCCTCTTAGAAAAATTACAGGAGAATTGATACCTTGCTAAGAAGTTTGTTCCTAAAATAATGTGGGAGCTTAAGTTGGATGTAGTGGGGACAACAAGTAAATCTTGCCACACACATTAGTCAAAATTCTGGTAGGTATATCCTTGCATGAAGTTTCTCATATGCCATGAAGCTTGAGTTTGAGAGAGTATTAATTCTTACAGGTTCTCTCAGCTTGGCAGTGCTTTTCCATAATTTGTTCTTCAAGGTTAAGAAATAATCCATTCTAATGATAGAGGCATTGCATCATGTATCTAATAAGATGTCACATTTAGAGCCCAGGATATCTCCTCTAATTCTCATCATTCTTTCATTAGGTGCTTGGTGTTTCTGAATTCTATTATTTCTTCTGTGGGGTATGTATCCAAATTTCGAGTCCCATCTGCTATTAGAGTAGTTTCCCTTATTATGGAAACAATTCCTGGCATAATGTCCAACTTTGTTGCAATTATAACATTTGGGAGGATCTCTATGTCATGTCTGTGTCTTAGGTTGAGGGACAATAGACATCTGTTGTTTAACATCATCTAGTCCTTGAATTAACTTATCTAGACTAGCTAAAATGGGTTGATTTTGTTTTTCCACTTCGTGTTTAATTATCTCATTAATTTTATCAGTTGTGGGGTTTTGGTTTTCTTCAGACTTCAAAGTAATAGCTGATAATTGTCTCACAACCTCATTAAGACTATCCATTATTGGCTGATTTAACCTATTTACTTCCTGGTGAATTAGGGTTTTCACTTCTGTCATCAGCCCTTTGTCAAATTGTTCTTTACTTTCAGTTATGCAATTAATACTACTTGGACTTTCTCCAATATTCTTTCCCTTTCCTTTTTCATCCTTATTTTTCTTTTCAACTTCAGATTGGTTCATGAAACAACCAGCCTTATTTACAACATTTACAAGACCTACACTGGATGAGGGATAAAGGTCTCCTAACATTTGTTCTTTTTCCTTGACACTTTTGAGACACTCTTCTAAGGTGGAAATTTTCTTCTTATAGGCTGTTTCTCTTAATTCTTGCCTAACACTTTGTCTAAATTGTTGGAATACAGCCCAATCTAAGTGTGGTTTATCCTCATTAGTCACATTTAAACTGTTGGCTAGTGTCAATAAACAATTGTGAAAATCAGTAAGTTTCTTTATCTTTTTTGTAAGACTCTCTGTAACTTCCATAAATTTCGGCCAATACTCCTTAATTTTGAGAACTGAGAAATAAGATTGTCCTTAAATATTTGATAATCAAATGTATCCTCCTTGAGAATTGGAGATGAGTTAAAATATGCTTTAGCCTTGCCTATTAATTTACTTCCGAGTAAAATTAACAGTTGAAAATCCATCCAATTTGCTATTTCTCTAAGTTTTTCAACATAAGTAAAAAAGGACAGTACATCATCTGATTCTTCACCTGAAAACCGAGGAAAAACTTGTGGGTTTACTGTACGAAAAAATTCACTATCTTCCATTTTAGAACTTGATGAAACTGCCATATTAATCTATTAACAATAACTTTAAAAAAAAATAGAATCCTAAAATAATTTCTCTGTTTGCCTGATTCTAGTTTACAACCTATCCACTTTGATTCCTTTAAATTACTTTTAAAGTTTCTGGGATCACTTTTTCTAATACTATCTTAAAATTAATATTCGATATCTTAACAAATATTAGTGGAATCAAATCCTGTCGACTGCGCCATTTTGTTGGATCCTACTTTGTCTTAATTTATACCTTGGATCCGACATGTTATTTACTATGATGTTCTTAAACAAAATAGAAGGTTGCTAGTTGATTTCTAATTCAACTAGCAACCTTCTATTTGTCTAGTTGGTTTATCTTCAATTCTTGAACTAATTCAGATATAAAGTGGCGCAGTCTTTAAATATAAATTTTCTTTATATTTAAAGACTGCGCCACTTTATATCTGCATTAGTTCAAGAATTGAAGATAAACCAACTCACAACTATCTCTCCTTTTAGGTGTTAATATTATATATACTGGCCGAGAATATTTAACTTAATTTACCCGCTTTAGTTCGAATATTTTATGAATGGTGCAGTAAAAGGGATTCAGGCAAAATACAACTTTTCATTATCAAAAACCAACATTTAATTTTAAAATCACAAATTTTACACTTAAGATCAAATCAGTAATTAGAAACACTTCAGCCTTTCTGATAATACTGTTATACAAACTCAGACAATGGAAAATTTGTCATCTCTAATACAGTCTTCTCACAGTTCCTTAAGTTCCAAAATACAATAAAATCGCAGTAACACCGCTTTACAAGCAAGCACTTTTAAATTTTCACTTCAGTTAATCTTCGCGATAGTTACTGTTAACATAAGGAAATTCTAGGATGAAACTCACACACATCTTTGCATAGGAATATTAATGGTTGGAATAATCTTACCGATAATCTTCTATCTTCATCAAATTATGCACAAACACTTTTTACAACCGTAAACACTTTTAACGATAAACGGCACTCAAAATAATTCTTCTAAGCAATAACTGAATTAATCATCGGTCACAATACACACAAACAAAGGTTGTTGCATAAGTATTCTGATCACTCATGAAATAAGGCAATACAATAATTCCTTAACTTTAGGATTTATATGCACAGTTGTTCATTCCTCTGGCATTCGATTAATTCTTTAGGCTCTATAATTCCAAACACAGCTAACGGTAAACATCAACTTTACAGCCTCTAGTAACTTCGTGCTTTGCTTCAAAGTTCCGTATGTCCTTGAAAGGTCGGCGCCGAAATTATATCTCAACTCAAGTATTGCTAGTCTATTTAGTAGTCACTCAGCTGTCTTCCATAGCTATAATTGTTATTCTACAATTTATTAGCTAACCGCCTCTCGACTAGTAGACTTTATTAGCTGCTTGAGTGACTTGCCGACTCGCTATTATCGCACTGTGATTTCCGAATGCTGAATGCTCCGATTCCGACCTAATGCCAATCTCTCTCTTATAAATCTCTAATAAATAATTTCAGCTTTCTTCCCGCCTAAATTCTTCTCGTGATTTCTTTCTATAACTCTTTTCAATAAACCTCACGTGGTGTTCCAAAACGTGCTTGCTAACTTACATACGTTTCCATGACAACAAAACAAAATATAATAAAATTGAGCTATTACATAACGTTAAACTTTACAAACAGGAATAAATAGAGAATATTTACATTTCAAATAATGCGCAGTTAAATTATCAAATACAAGTTCTTATAATATTAACATAGTAATAATTAAAATAGCTTAATATTTAATACAGTCTTTTTATTATTGATTCATATATCTTTGAATAAATAATTAAATATTAGACAAAATTAAAGTAGTTATATGAATATTAAATTATAAAATAAGTTATTTACATTAAATAATGTTTACAAGTCTAGCCTTTGTGATGGAAGATCATGTTGGATTTTGAAGCAAATAATAATTACTCCAATCTCTATATATTCAGAATCCAACACCACTTCCACTGGACACGATGTACTCTGGCAAAATACGACGATGTCATACATAGAAAACAACAGTTATATAAGAAAATTTAAAGAAGCTGCTAACATGTTAAAAAACCCAACCCAATGCAATAAAAATCAAGGTTTAATTCTCCATCAAGTGTGGTCAGCTCTAATAAAAAATCTACCTCAATCTGAGCTCGGACTGTATGAAAGAGAACAAGAACACGTGACATCGTCCAGTATTGTTCAACATCAATAATGTTATATATCTGCATTCTGTTATTTGAGTTTTATGAATAGCCAGACGGTTATGATTTGTATTTATTAATTCTCTTGTTTAAACTTTAAGTTATACTATTTACCCCCTGAAGATGTAAATCCTATGATTTACGGAACTTGTCGGGAACTATTATTTCAGTGTTTTATATAACTGAATAATAAAAAATTGTGGTTTAATCACCGAAAATATCTTTTGAACCAATTAGCCACAGAAGTCTACGCCTGCAATTCCTTAAGTGATTTAATAATGCATAACCAACGAGTCTACAAGTGTAAGCACATTGTACTAAAGTTTTTATAATTCCAGTCTTCTGTGAGGAATGGCAAAAAGATTGCTGTTGAATGTAGCGTCCAGTGAAAGTAGACTTTCAATGAATGGAAGTAATTAATTCACCTGATGGTGTGCAGAAGAGTAGAACATCGAAAATGGATACTTTGTTGTCTTTATCTATTTCAATAGTAAATTTAATTTGTGAATGTAGATTATTTATATTGTATAAAAAATTAGATAATGTTTCTTCATTATGGGGCCAGATCACAAAAAGCTGACAAGGAGAAAGCTACAGTAGTTATGGATGCTGCAAATTATAAAAGAAAAATCTCTTTTATTACAGGATCGATCGACGTACCAGGAATTGGATCACAACCCAACAAACAGACAACTAAACTCACTACTAGATGAAGCTGTAAGACTAGATGGAGACACCATAGAAAATTAAAATTTATTCTGTGCATAGCCAAATTTTCAGCACACCTATTGAAAGTTAAAATAGGTAATTCCCAGTAAAAAAAAAAAAAAAAAAAAAAAAAAAAAAAAAAAAAAAAAAAAATCATCCAATTTTTTAGATAAAGTGAAAAACAATTCCTTACAATCCACTGATCTAATGGTCAGAGGCGTACTGAGGCTATGGCCAATGTGGCCCCGGCCATAGGTGCTAATTTTACATGCAAAAATTGAGATTTTTCTAAAGTTTTTTTTTTTTTTTTTTTTTTTTTTTTTAGAACACCGAAATTTTCTTTCCTGGCCATAGGTGCCAAAATTACTCACGACGTCTCTGCTAATGGTTAGCTTCAATATAGAATCTTTCTTCACTAATGTACCTCTTGATACACTACATCTACTTTCAGAAGCATTTTCACAGGATATAGTGAAATTATTTAACTTTGTTATCCACTCTGGATATTTTATTTGCCAAAGCAAGTTTTACAGTCAAGCTGAAGAAAATGGCATGGGAAGTCCACACTCTCCTCTGCTCTTGCATACTTTCATTTATAACATTTAAAAGACATTCTATTCTCATCCATACACTCTCAGCCTTCATTCTGAGTTCATTACATAGACGATACTTTTGAAATCTGGCCACATAATGAAGAAACATTATCAATTTTTTTTATCCAATATAAACAATCTACATCCACGAATTAAATTTACTATTGAAACAGAAAAAGACATCAGAGTATCCTTTTAGATGTTCTACTCCTCTGCTCACCATTAATAACTTCTATTTATTGAAAGCCTACTTTCACTGGATGCTACATTCGACAGCAATCTGCTCACCATCCCTCACAGAAGACTGGAATTAAAAAACTTTAGGATAATATGCTCACACTAAATATTCTGTGCCTCACCAATTATAGTAAGAACTGAAACTGTCGAACAAAATTCAGTGGCTTCTCAGAAAGGACTACACAACACCTTTTTAATTAATATACTTATAGAAGTATATTAATTAAAATATACAGACCCCCACTTGGATGAACCATATAGAAACAACCATCTACACAATATGGAGAATTGGCCGACAGATCTTAAAAAAAAAAAAAAAAAAAAAAACTGAAGTCATATCCGTGAACTCCACGATTATATGGTTCACCGAAAGTTCAGAAAATGGAGATACCTCTTAGTCCAATAGTGGATGGGATAAATTCCCCTACTTACTTACTTTCAAAATATCTAACCCATCTTCTGAAAGCATATATTCGTAATACAGACACATATATCAGAAATACACAACATTTCATTAAAAAGGTAAGGAATATTGCAATACCAGGAACAGACGTTCTTGCTAGCCTAGATGTAGTGTCTTTGTTTACTAATGTCCCAGTAAATGAAGTCATAACCATCATAGTCAATTTATTCCTCAAGACATCGCTCAACTTTATAGATATTGCATCAATTCAAATTACTTCAAATGGAATGGAAAAATTTATAAACAACTATCAGGTCTTGCGATGGGTAGATCCAAGTCCAATGCACGGACTTATTTATGGAAAGGTGTGAAAAAGACATCTTGTTACATATGGATCCAAAACCATCGGTATGGTGGGGATATGTTGATGACATTTTCATCATATGGAAACATGACATTTTCATCATATGGAAACATGGTGAAACAGATCTATTTGATTTCCTAACTACAATAAACTCGTTTCATCAAAAAATCAAGTTTACCTTAGAACTCGAAAGGGAAAGAAAATTACCGTTTCTAGACACATTAATAACAAAACAAATGAATGGCAATATTGATTTAAAGATTTACTGCAAGCCGACCCACACTGGCTGTTACCTACATTTTTCTTCATCACACCATATTTCAGAAAATTTGAGTACTATTCATATGCTGAAAAACAGGGCGGTTTGTATTATAAGAGATGACAAAGTTTTAACAGACAAATTAGATCTTATTTTAGAAACTTTAACAAACAATGGTTATCCGAAAAAATTGATAAATAAGATTCTTTTCTCCAATCCTTCTCTACAGCAAACCCAAGAAACTAACTACAGGTCTTCCATTTCCATTCCTTTTGCTGGAAACGTTTCACAGAAAACTGCAAACCTGCTAAGACCTCACGAGATCCGAGTGGCCTTCAAACCAATAAAGACAGTTCGTAACTTGTTATGGCCTAAGGACAAGATTGCTTTCTATAAGCATCCTGGAATATACAACATCCCCTGCTCTTGCAGTCTAAATTACATAGGACAAACATCTAGAAGTTTAGAGATAAGAAAAAAGAACACATCAGGGACATCAACAACAACAACAGAGAAGACAATTCCGGTTTAGCTCTCCATTTTTCTAATACCAATCACAAGAATGGGATAAAAGTACTATGCTGTACTTAGAAGACTTTCATACTGGTAACATCAAAGAAGCTGCAGTAGTGATCCGTTCAAGAAGCAACCTTAACAGAAACTAAGGAATGGTCCTTGATGACATATGGAAAACACTCATAAGATCACTCAACACATCAGAGTTCAACTTTGCAGCCAATTGCATAATGCACCTGTATAACAATGACTGCTAACATACACACTCATGCATCTGATGTAACATTTCATTTGAATTTTGATAATATTTAGTATTCGGTTATGCTTTAACCTGATACTTTAGCTCGTTACTGTTCTAAGCTGTTTTTGTTGTTTTTGTGTGCCCAGATGAAGCCAACAGTAAAGTCGGCAAAACTAGTAGGCTAAATCTCTGTACATATCTCTCACCAATTAAACCCAGTTTTATATGTTTACTTGTATAATATTCAGTGGTTGAAAATAACATTATCAAAAAGTATATTAATTTATCCAATATAAACAATCTACTGTATCCACAAATTAAACTTACCATGGAAACAGAAAAATTATCCTTTTTAGATGTTCTATTCCTCTGCTCACCATCAGGTAAATTAATTACTTCCATTTATCGAAAGTCTACTTTCACTGGAGACAGTCATAGGAATGGAGTAGCATTTGTACTAAAAATTAAGATTGCCCAATCCTTATTTGGATTTTGGCCCATAAGTGATAGAGCAATTGCATTAAAAATTGCAGCTCAACCTTTTAATATATTTATCGTCCAAATATATGCATCTACTTCTGATTACCCAGATGAAGATGTAGAACATTTCTGTGAAGGCATTCAAAATGAACTTAACACAAAATCAGATGACATAACTATCGTTATCTAAACACTAAAGTAGGCTCAGAAAAAATTTCTTCCCACGTGGAAACCAAGGCCTGGGAAATCCAAGAGGAGAAAGATTAATACAGTTCTGTGAAGAAACAATCTGGTAATAACAAATACTTTATTTAGCCAACCTCCTAGAAGACTTTTACACATGGAAAAGCCCTGGAGACAGCTCATGAACCAGACTGACTATATAATGATTAAAAAAAAAATTCCAGAACAACATCTTACAAGCCAAAACATACCCAGGGGCTAATATTGGATCAGGCCACAACCCTGTGGTCATTAAGCAAGAACAAAAATTAAAGAAAATAACGAAACCTATAAACATAGAAAAATATGATCTTGGCTCCCTTAAAAATCAAGAAGTACAAGATAAATTTTTAAAGGAACTGGCACAATCCACTCCTGTTGACGTTCCTGATTCCACCAAGTATCCTTACCCTAAATGAGATTAAGGATAGATGGCAGAAATTTAAAGAAGGCATAGAAAAGGCAGTAAAACAAACAATTCCCAAATTTGAGAAGATGAGTAAACCCTGGATGAAAGACAAGATACTGAAAATGATGGAGGAAAGAAAGCAACACAAAAATTGTCCTGAATACAAGAACTTAAACAAGGAGATCAGAAAAGAATGCAGGATTGCAAAAGAACTATGGCTCAACAACAAATGCAAGGAAATTGAACTTTTGGACAAAAACACACAAAACCAGAGAACTTTATGAAAAAGTTAGGGAGCTAACTAGCAAATCTTGGAAAAAGGTAGGCCCTCATTGTATTGAAGATGCCAGTGGAAACATTCTAACAGAGAAAGACAAAATAAGGGATAGATGGGTAGAGTATTCAAAGGAACTATACAATCATGATAGAATACATAAGCCATTACAAGAAAATTTGGAGGGGCCTACTATTCTTACCTGGAAAGTAACAAATGCCATTAGGAAATTGAAACCAAGAAAAGCTCCAGGAAGGGATGGAATTATGGCAGAAAATCTAAAGGCTTTAGATGATAAGGCTATAAGATCACTGACTGGCATATGTAACAAAATATATGAAACTGGACACCTGCCAAAAGATTTTAAGCACTTGACATTTGTACCAATACCTAAAAAATCTAAGACAATCAAATGTGAAGAGTACAGAACAATCAGCCTGATCAGTCAGATAGCAAAAGTTATATTATATATCATTCTAGAAAGAAATAAACATAAAACCAAATTAGAAATTAATGAAACAATCCGGTTTTCAGGAAAATCAAGAAACTAGAGAAGGACTCTTCAACATTAGAACTATTATAGAAAGCTATCTGGAGAAGCAGAAAGAAGTCTACTTATGTTTTATTGACTACACAAAGGGCCTTTGACAATATACAACATGAACAACTAATCAAATGCATCAGAAAATTAGGAGTAGATGGTAAAGATATCAGATTACTGATAAATGTATATTTGGAGCAAACTGCCTCAATAAAAATATCAGGAGAAACTTCCGAGGAATTTCCAGTAAAGAAGGGTGTCAGGCAATGAGCCGTGTTCTTTCTCCTATATTGAAAATATCTTCCAGCAATTAAAAGAATTTAAATGAGTCAGCATAGGAGGCAGAAATATAAGCAACTTAAGATATGCAAACAATACGGTACTGGCTGAAAATAAGAAAGATTTTCAAAACCTACCAGAAGTAGATGCTGAAACTAAATGAAAAATATGGACTTAATTTCAACTTCAAAAAAACCAAAACCATGCTGGTAACAAGAGAAAACAGAAAATACCCAATATAAATATTATGATTTGCATATATATATATATATATATATATTTGGGTCAACTAATTACAGAGAATGGAAAGTGTGATAAGGGAATATTAAGAAGGATAGAAATTGCTAGATCAACCTTCATTAGCAGGAAAAACATTCTGACCTCAATGGAAATTCATACAAAAACAAGAATTAGGCTGTCCAAATGCTATGTATGATCAACACTGCTATATTGGAGCAGAAACCTGGACAATATTAAAATATTGTGGAAAAAAGCTAAAATCCTTTGAAATGTGAATCCTCAAAAGAATTCTTAGAGTAGAGAACCATGGACTGCCAAAAAAACTAATTTAGATATATTAGAGATGACTGGAGAAGATAGAACTCTGTTGAAAACCATTAAGAAAAGGAAAACCACCTACCTTGGTCACATACTAAGGCATGAATTCCTACTAAAAACACTTCGGAAGGAATAATACAAGGAAAAAGAAGAAGAGGAAGACAAAGAACAGATTGGATGGGAAATAGTAAGGACTGGACCTTTTTGTCTTATGAAGAATGTAAAAGAGAAGCACAAAACCATACATGGTAGAAGGGGGGGGGGGGGGTCATGGTAGTCAACCTTCTGGAAGGAGATGACATCTGACAAGACAAGACAAGAGACTTTCACTGGATGCTACATTCAATAGAAATCTGCTCACCATCCCTCACAGAAGACTGGAATAATAAAAACTTTAGAACAACGTACTCACACTATATATTCTGTGCCTCAACAATTACAGTAAGAATTTAAACGTCAAACAATAAATGAAATTCAGTGGCTTCTCAGGAAGGACTTCACAACAGCTTTTTAATTAATATAATCCTGGCTCAAATAACAAGTGAAGTACATCAAGTTCCAATCCTATACATTTCTCATCTCAGAAAACCCATTTCCAGAATTCTTAAGAAATACACTTCAGTGGCTAATTTTCTTCATATCAACACATTGTCATCATGGTTTCCATCTTCCAAATATAACCGTTTTCCTCTGGCTCTTCCAATGTCTACCAAGGTCCTTGTGACTGTCATCGTTCTTCCTTCAGACAAACTGGATGCTCAATAGAAAAGAGAATACAAGAACACCAATCTTACATTAGCAACAGGAAATCTGACTTAGCACAGCAGGGAATAGATAAAGACCACAATAACGTATGGTTCTGAAAGTCTTTTTTTTTTAAATGCAGTTAATGAATAATTGATAAACACTGTTTTCTCAGTTATACCACTGTGGTGTTTATGTATAGCATAACATGGCTCTTACTATATCAAATCAATCCATTGTTGGTGATGGCTATGAATATTCCGGCTGAAATATATGGCTTTAAATAAATAGTATTACTTATTTTCTTGTGTTAATTAAAGAAACCTCTCATGGCACAAGTTTCTCTTAAAGAACAACCAGAAAGCTGTGTGTGTGCGTGCATGCGCGTGCTACAAAAATTTCATACAAGATATCATTTAAAAAACTTCTTTTCATGACACAAATGCATGTAAAGAAAATGGCAGCCAATGCTTCCTTGTTCACTGAGTTTAGTATGAGTGATTTTGTATGATATAGTGTATATTCTATGTATTCATTGCCAAGAGTAAATGTGTTATAGTATGAAAGTGACAGTGGAGAGAGAGTCAGAAATGTTTCATGTGTCTGCAAGAAATGCGAGTTGTGTGGAAAGAGGGAAAATTAAGTGACAAATATTAATGATGTAAAGAAAGCTAGCAAAAGTTTTCTGGAGAATGTGGAAGTAGTGAATTCTAGTGCATGAAATATGAATGAGAGCATGAAAGATGTGGCTGAAAGTAATGTGGATAATGAGATAACAGTAAGGAGTGAAATTGCTTGCTAGCATGGTGTCTTTCACAGGACAAAACAGGAGCTAGGGCAACTGGAGAAACAAGTGTCGCATGGTACAACTGACAGGAGAATGAATTAAAAAGTGAATGGAGAAAAGTATGCAAGTGTAAGAAACTAGAAATAAAAGGAGAAAGTATTGTATGGGGGGATTCAATGAAAAGAGGTATACTTAATGAGAAAGTGACGAAAGCATGTTTCCCTGGTCCAAAGATCAAGGATGTAAGTGAAGCTCTTAGTTTGCAGAAGGAAGATGTGAAAGAGTTGATTTCTTGGCAGGAACAAATGGTTTGAAAGAAGAGAAATATGCAATGAGAGAAAATATGAAAGAAGAAAGAATAAAGAGTAAGGAAGTAAAGATTTGAGTCTGCTGTGTCGGTATGACAGAACAGAATTGAAAAGAAGGGTCATGATTGCTAATGAGTCAATGAAGAAAACTGTGCAGTTTAAAGATGTATGGAATGAATTTGATGTATAAAAGGACTTATACAGTATATGCCTGATGGACTACAATGAATGGTTTGGAGTTAGATGTTTAGAGAAAGTATTGTTTAGTGAGAGTTTAGAAGTGCAAAACAAGGAAAACTAGAGATATTAGGGGGTGGATTAGAAGTGTCTGGTCACTCTGGGATAAATGACTGTGTGTACAGAAATTATTATGCAATACTGAATGCAATTGCACAGGTTTGATTTGAGTGGGGTGCTTTAAGGGTCAAAGCTGTATAACTGAGAGGAGACATCCACATAGCCTTTAAAGGAATGCAGAGAACTGACCAGGGCTTCTGACCTAATGTCCAATCCTCACCTTCAAGTGGTGCACCCTGTTGGATATCTAACTGGATAACTGAACGAACGAGGATGGGCTGGCAATTTGGGATTTAGCCGACCAAATTGTATTCTTATTGGCTTAAACCAACATACAAAATTTCATTCCGGCTGGGGCATCGCCCGATTAAACAAGGCCCCCTTTTGTTTTCGCCAGGGTGAACAGCGAAAAGTCAGCTACTGGAACAAATCCTAAAATGCACCCCCAACTCAACATCACCAGAGTTAAAGATCGGTACTATCAACGTAAGAAGCCTGAATGGCAAAGAAATGGAACTAGCTGTGGAATTAGATAAGTACCAGATCGACATAATAGGGATGACTGAAACAAAAAAGACAAAAACTGTTGAGATCTTTCTGAGCAATAAATGCAAAATGTTATATTCAGGCAATGACAATCAAGGAAAAGGAGTAGCCATAGTATTCAACACAAAATAAGAGGCTAATCTTGAATGGCAGGCAATCTCAAGTATAGTGATGTGGGCAAATATCAGAATGGGGAACTGGACAATGAGACTTATTTGTGCCTATGGTCCCACAGAAGGCTTTACTAAAGTAGAAATGGAGGAATTTTTTGAGGCTCTAGAGAAAGCTACTGACACAATGAAAAAGGAAAAGTTGCTACTTGTTGGGGATCTAAATAGCAGATTAGGAAGTGATTGTCAGATATACAAAAATGTTTTGGGAAAATTTGGAGAAAAGAGCAAAGCTAATAATAATGGCAAATATCTGTTGGATTTCTGATCAGGACATGGACTGGTTCTTACTAACACCATGTTCCAACATAAAAATGTGCACAAATTCATGTGGAGAGAAGAGGCAAGGAATAAGAAAAGTCTCATTGACTATGCTATTATTGATAGTGATGTGTTCTCCCTGGTGCAGGACACCAGAGTGTACAGAGGATTTGAAATTGGAAGTGATCACAATTTAGTCTTGAGCAGGATAAAATTGAATTTCATATTGAAAAGAATGACATGTAAGAAAGTTTTAAAGCAAATAAAAGTTGAGCAGCTCTCAGATGTAAACTGTAGACTAAAATACACAAAGATTATTGAAGAAAAAAATGAAAGACTTTGAGAACAAGAACTAAACCTTGGATATTCAGTGGCAAACGTTGAAGAAAACCCTGATTGATTCAGCCAGGGAGGCATGTGGTGATGTTGTTTTCAAGGATAGAAAAATCAGAACTCCATGGTGGACACAGTAAGTTAAGGAGGAAAATTGTAGATAGGAAGTTAGTGATGAGGTAAATTTTTCATGAAGTACTATGATATCCTGTACACCCCTTGAGGGTACATGTCAGGAATTTGATGATGATGATTTGAGTGGGTTGGTAATGACATTACACAACAGTAACTGTAGTTCCAAAGGGCCATTGAAATGCATGTACTTGAATACCAGAAGTATTAGGAATAAGGGAGAGGAGTTTATGGCAATGGTCAGCTTGACTGGGCTAAAAATTATAGGCTTTGGAAAGACCTGGTTGACAGAAAACGATATAGTTACAGGGATAGAATGTGAAGGATAATGTATTTTCAGGGAGGATAAAAGGAAATAGGACAAGAGGCAGGGAATTGCTGATGACTGTTAAAGAATTACAACCAACAAAATTAGAAATTAAACAGGATTTTTGGTCAGAGGAAAATGGTTCATTTGATGCTGTCTGGTGTAAGATTGAGGCCAATAAGACAAAATATGGTGTTGGTTGCTGCTATAGAACCAGGGGTCCACAGGAATATATAGATGCCATGCATCAGCAGATTAGGACAATGAGTACAGGACAAACAATTATTATGGGAGACTTCAACTATGGGGACATTGATCGGAGAGAGAAAGATATGAAAAAATGAAAGTGGAATTAAGACACTAAGGGATAATTATCCAAACCTACATGTTATAGGTAGGGAGAATCAGTGAGAGCACTGAATCTGGTAATAGCATCAAAAGATATATCCATAATCCAAGGTAGAGACTATATCCAAGGAGAGTGACTATGCAGTCTTATTCTGGGAAGTTGGTAAATGTGGAATTCTCTGTTAAGAAATTTCTAAATAACTTAGGGAATTGAAACAACGTAGATCCGAATATAAATTAAATTATACTTTAATAGATATTTCCGATATTTCGGCAATGTCACATTGCCATTTTCTAAAGGAACTTACAAAAAGGCAGGTGCACACAGGCAATAACAATACAGTAACTGAGAATGAAGATATGAAGCTATCGTTCTCCTAGAAGTCCTGATGGTGCCCTCAGGCGGGCTACGTAGGCATTCTTGGCCGTTGGGCTGAAGGTCTGCTGATGTATGCCTCCCAAATTTGGGGCAGTCGCATACAACCAAATTTGTTGAGGTTTGGAGAGTTTCTTAGGGCAGAGGCTGATTCCATAAATAATCTTTCGAATTTATATTTGCTCCGGTGTTTGCTTTCTTGTTGCTTTCTTCCACCGTATTCTGTGGCGAGTATTCAGAGCATGATCTGCAAGACCAGAATGGCTATACTTGTAAAACCGGATGTAGTCCTTGTGTTCAGAAATTCTGATATTCGCTGTCCTGCCTGTTTGGCCAAAGTACGACAGTTTACAACTGCAAGGGACCTGGTATACACCAGATAGGTCTAGGGGAAGTGGTTGGTCTTTGGTAGAGCGGATAAGGGATGCCAATTTTCTGTAAGGCCTGTAACAGGAGGTGAGGTCATGTTTTTTTAGAATTTTGGTAATTTTTTCCCTACATCCGAGGTGCCTCGGATGTAGGGAATGGTGATGGATTTAGAGTAATCTTTTTTGTGGAGGGGGAGAGGAGGGGGGGCTGTGGTTTGTAGGTTTTAATATTTTTTGGATTTTTTTTGAGGGGGGGTAGCCATTGGCTGAGAAAGTGTTGAGGATGTGATTTAGTTCAGTGTTAAGGGCTATGTCGTTAGAACAGATTAGTTTAGCCCTGTTGTATAGTGTTTTTATCACTCCATATTGTTGTGAGAGGGGGTGGGATTGTTGGTGGATGTATCTGCCTGTATGGGTGGGTTTTCTGTAAACTGAGAAAACCAAAGTTCCATCAGGCTGGCGGGTGACTAGTGTGTCTAGGAAAGGGAGGCAGTTGTTTTCCTCTTTTTCCAGGGTGAACTTGATTCTAGCGTGTTGGTTGTTTAAGTGTGTAAGGAAGAAGAGGAGTGTTTCAGAGCCATGTGGCCAAATAGCGAACACATCATCAACGTAGCGAAGCCATATGGTTGGTTTTTGTGGGGCAGAAGCTAAGGCTTTTTCCTCAAAGGTCTCCATAAAGAAATTGGCCAAGGGTGGGGAGAGTGGTGAGCCCATGGCTGTCCCCTCTATTTGTTTGTAGAATTTTCCCTGCCAAACGAAATAGCCTGAGTTCATTGTGAACTGAAATAGGGCTGAGATATCGGGGGAAAATTTAGCTTGGATTAGCTCTAAAGTTTCCTTGAGTGGGACATTTGTGAATAAGGAGGAGACGTCGAAGCTGACCATTATGTCAGTATGTTTTGAAGTGGGCTGAGTTTTTTTATGTGTGATGGTGTGTTGCCAGTATAGTGTGTGAGCTCTTTGGCCAAATGTTTAGCTAATTTGTATGTGGGGGAAATCAATGCCATCCACTATGGGACGTAATGGCACATTTTCTTTATGTATTTTTGGGAGTCCGTAAATACAGGGGGGGGGGGTATAGAGTTAAACTGTTTTAATCTGTTGGTAACTTCTACAGGCCAAGAAGTGACTTTCTTAAGGAGCCTGTGAAGTTTTCTAATTTGTGAGTCGGTGGGATTGTAATTGATAGGGAGGTAAGTAGCCCGATCTAATAGAAGAGCATTCAGCTTACCTTTGTAGTCCTTTTGGTTAAGTACTACAGTTGCATTTCCTTTATCCGCTTTGGTGATAACTAATTCTTTATTATTTCTCAATTCCTGCAGGGCTTTAAATTCCTTGTTGGATATATTGGTTTTGGGTGGTTTTGCTATGGAAAGGACACAAGCTACATCCAGTCTTACACTGTTGGCGATTTGATGTGGAAGGTGGCGGATTCCTCTTTCAATCTGGATCATAATATCCTCACTTGGTATTTTTCTGGGAGCAATGGCGAAGTTGTGGCCACGTGTAAGCACGTTGAGAGCTTCAGGCTTCAGGGTGACTGAAGAAAGGTTGATTACGGTGTTGGTAGCAAGTTTTGGATTGACGGTAGAATTCTTTTTTAATTTATCGAATTTCTTCATCTGTCGGCCTCGTATCTTTTCAAACTCTTTGTCTGCAGCAGTACACAAGATGTCATGTAAAATTGACCACAGTTTGTGATTCAAAGTGCACGAGAGTTCATCTTCGAGGGTACGAATAGCTTCGTTAATTTCGGCTAAGCCTAACCGCGTGGCGGTGATTTGTTCGCGAAGTAACGCGTAGCTAGCGCGGTTGTATATACAGAGCGCTTTTTGCGAAAGCAAACAGTGCTTCAATTTTACACAGTTCGGGATTACCTTGTTATCCCGGCAATAAAATAGGTGAATTAAGTGGATGAGTAGAGAAATTTTAAAGGTAAAATGCAACAGTGCATGAATAGAGACATGATACTCTATAGTAGGCAGCATAGCTTAGTAAAAAATAGGTCCTGTTTTAGCAATCTATTCAAATTTTCTAATGAAGTGACAGCAGAATTTGGTAAAAGAAATGGCTATGCAATGATACTACTGGACTTAGCAAAGTGACCCATCAGAATACCACATGGAAAACTATTACAAAAGTTGGAGCAAATGGAAATGTATATGAAGCTAGTAGCATTGATAGCAGGTAGCAGACAGACAGACACCAGAGTATTATGTAATATATGGTGGAGTTGAATCTAGGAGAATGGGGGTGACACTGGTGGCATACCTCAGGGTTCTGTACTGGGGCCACTACTCTTTTTTATATAAATGATATAGGAAAAGATTCAAAAGGGGCAGGGGGGGGGATTTTTCAGTTGTTTGCTGATGATGCAAAACTGGGAATGGGAATAGGTGATAAAGGTAGTATAGATATCCTGCAGAATGATTTAAATAAATTGGCATTGTGAACAAAGGATAATGATTGTTAATTTAATGTTGCAAAATGTAAGATTTTGCATTTGGGATGAAAAGCATACTGTGTATCACGTTGATGGCACTGGATTGCAGGAAATTGACAAGGCTAGGGACCTGGTGATAATGGCCGACAGAGAGTTGAAGGACATATTGCAAAAGCTGGTTAAAGAACTCAAAGGCTTGAATGTTGAAAAAAACACTACCAAATAAAGATTGGGAAATTATTATACCTCTTTATAAGGCTATAATTTGGCTGCATCTTGACTACTGTGCACAGATTTGGTCAAATGGTTTTTTGGGGATCAGGAGATAGTAATGAGGATTCAGAGATGAGTGACCAAGTTATGATAGGAATGGAATGCTTCCTATAAGGACAGGTTGAAGGTATATGGGTTACAAAGTATAGTTGATAAGCAGAAAAGAAGAGACATGATAGAAAATTTTAAGATATCAAAGGGATTTTATAAAACTGATGCAAAGGAAATTTTTCAATATGTGACAAAAGATCATCCATAGAAGTTGTGCAAGTGTGGTTAGTATGAGTGTGTGGACTAGATTTTTTGCATGGAGAGTGGTAAAGAAATGGAACGGATTGCAAGAATTAGTTGTGGGTGCCCTGACAATGAATGAGTTTAAGGAGAGGTATGATAGGCTTTGTGTATATAAACATCAGTGTGGGTCTCCCACGATGGGTGTCCAAATTTCATGGAGATACTGTTTAATAATAATAATGATATTTAAAAATAAGTGGCTATTAATTTCTTTTCACATTCCACACATTTTTGTCCAACATAGATGCAGTATTTTCCTTTTACAGGACAAGCTGACATCTAAAAATATTGTACTTCAGTTTCCAAATGGAATTTTCAAAATTTCTATCATAATATGTCAATTCTTGGAATTTTAAGCTGGTTATGCAGATCTTTAGCAACAAATATTACAAGACTACTACTGAAAACTTTAATATACAACTTTTCATAATTCATTATTTTATGTGCACTGCTAATAACTTTTTTTTTTTTGAGTGTGAAGGGGGGGGGGGGGGAATTTTGCATATAAATTTGCCTTAAGTTTTTCATACAGGACGGTGACATCACTACACTGTGTAAAACTACCAGGTCAGCTTACCATTTACAAGTAAACCATCTATAAGGATGCATATAAAGGATATTAATTAAAAGCAACTTTAATTTCGGCAATGTCACGTTGCCATCTTCAGAAACATAAAAATATGGTATGTGCACGCAGGCACTAACAAAAGCAAATGAGGAAGAAGGCAAGAAACTAATATTCTTCCTAAAGTCCTAATGGTGCCCTCTGGCTGGCTAATTTGGTTGTCTTGGCCGTTGGGCTGAAGTTCTCATTATGTAAGTCTCCCAAATTTGGGTTAGTTTCATGCACCCAAATTTGTTGAGGTTTGGAACGTTTTTTAGAGCTGCTGATGATTCCTTGAATAATCATTCGTACTTAAACTTGCTGCGGTGTATTATTTTAGTTTTCTTCCAACGAATTCTATGGTGGGTATCTATGGCATGGTTTGGCAGCCCAGGGTGGCTTTACTGGTGAAACCGGATGTAGTCCGGTTTCACCAGTAATGTTCTGAAATCCTGATATTTGCTGTCCTGCCTGTTTGGCCAAAGTAGGACAATTTGCAGCTGCAAGGGACCTGGTATACACCAGGTAGGTCTAGGGGAAGTGGTTGGTCTTTGGTAGAGCTGATAAAGGATGCCAACTTTTTATATGGTCTATAACAAGAAGTCAGTCAGGTCATATTTTTCGAGGATATTGGTTATTTTCTCAGAGGTGCCCTGGATGTAGGGGATGGCGATAGATTTGATGTAATCTTTATTGTGGAGGGGGGAGGTTGTGGTTTACTGGTTTTAGTATTTTTTTGGGATTATAGCCATTGGCTAAGAAAGTGTTGAGGATGTCATTTAGTTCAGTGGTTAGGGCATCGTCATCTGAAGAAATTAATAGGATTGTTGCGAGGAAGGGGGGGGGGAATTGCTGGTGAATGTATCTGCCTGTATAGGTGGGTTTTCTGTAAACAGAGAAAACCATAGATCCATCAAGCTGGCAAGTGATTAAAGTGTCTAGGAAGGGGAGGGTGTTGTTTTCCTCTTTTTCTAAGATGAATTGGACTCTGGGGTGTTGGTTGTTAAGTGTGTTAGGAAGGAATGGAGTGTATCTGAGCCATGTGGCCAAATAGCGAACACATCATCCATGTATTGAAGCCAAATAGTGGGTTTTTGTGGGGCAGAGTTTAAGGCTTTCTCTTCAAAGGTCTCCATAAAGAAATTGGCCAAGTGTGGGGAAAGTGGTGAACCCATGGATGTCCCCTCTATCTTCTGTTTCTAGAATTTTCCTTGCCAAACGAAATAGCCTGAGTTCATTGTGAACTGAAATAGGGCTGAGATATCGGGAGGAAACTTGGCTTGGATGAGCTCTAGGGTTTCTTTGAGTTGAACATTAGTGAATAGTGAATTCGCAACCTTCCTAACCATATCGCCAACAATGTCAGACTAGATGTAGCCGGTGTTCTCACCAAAGCAAAACCTCCAAAAACCAACTTATCCAAAGACGAATATGCAGCTCTACTAGAAATGAACAAAAACAAAAAAAATAGTAATCACCACAGCGGATAAGGGAAACGCCACCGTGGTGCTCAATCAAAAGGACTGCAAAGGTAAGTTTAATGCTTTAGTACTAGATCATACTACCTACCTCCCTATTGAATATAATCCTACCAGTTCTCAGATTAGAACTCTCCACAGACTCCTTAAGAAAGTCACTTCTTGGCCTGTGGAAGTCACTAACAAACTAAAACCTTATAACTCTAGACCCCCCCCCCCCCGGTTATATGGACTCCCAAAAATACATAAACAAAATGTGCCATTACATCCCATAGAGGATGGCATCGATTCCCCCACATATAAATTATCCAAAACGCTCACACACTATACTGGCAAAACATCATCACACACAAAAAAACTCAGCCCACTTTAAAGCCAGTATAGAAAACCTCTCACTCCAACACACTGACATAATGGTCAGTTTTGATGTCTCCTCCCTATTCACTAATGTCCCACTCAAAGAAACCCTAGAGCTCATCCAAGCCAAGTTTCCTCCCGATATCTCAGCCTATTTCGTTTGGCAAGGAAAATTCTACAAACATAGAGGGGGGGGGGCATCCATGGGTTCACCACTTTCCCCACCCTTGGCCAATTTCTTTAGCCTTAAACTCCGCCCCACAAAAACCCACTATTTGGCTTCGATACGTGGATGATGTGTTTGCTATTTGGCCACATGGCTCAGATACACTCCACTCCTTCCTAACACACTTAAACAACTAACACCCCAGAGTCCAGTTCACCTTAGAAAAAGAGGAAAACACTCGCCAGCTTGATGGATCTTTGGTTTTCTCTGTTTACAGAAAACCCACCCATACAGGCAGATACATTCACCAGCAATCCCCCCCCCCCCCCTCACAACAATACGGGGTTATAAAAACACTATATAACAGGGCAAAATTAATCTGCTCAGATGACAATGCCCTAACCACTGAACTAAACGACATCCTTAATACTTTCTTAGCCAATGGCTACAACCCCCAAAAAAATATTAAAACCACTAAACCACAACCCTCCCCTCCACAATAAAGATTACACTAAATCTATCACCATTCCCTACATCTGGGGCACCTCTGAAAAAATAACCAAAATCCTTAAAAAATATGACCTGACTTCTTGTTACAGACCATATAAATTTAACTTTCATTTAAAGTTAAATTTCATTTAACTGTTGTATTTGAATCTTTATTACAATTTTCTAAGCATCTCAATTTTGGTTTAAATCTATTTTTAAATGACAGTAAAAACACAGCTTTGAATGGGTGGCGTTAATGAGCCCAGTAATAAAAAAATAAAATACAACTACAGCGGTATCTCGCTAATTCGAACTAATAAAAACCGTGTTCGTTCGAATTAACGAAAAGTTCGAATTAGCGAATTTTCGTCCAAGAGACAACAATAACTAGCGTTTAAGACAAAAATAATCAGATTCTAATGGTACATCAATTTAATTCTGTAAATAAATGTAGTATCTGATAGGGAAAAAAAAGCTACTATACTGTAATGTAAAACTTAAAAAATAATACAGTACACAAGTTAATTTTAGTAAAAAATTTAGTTTGTATGTATCTGCATTGTTGAGGATTCTGATTTAATAAAACTGAAATAAAAAAACTATCCGTACATAACTTAATTTGTGTAAAAAATATACTTTATTGTACACAACCAACAAAAAAAGTTTCACAAAATAACACAAAATTTTTTTATTTCTTTGTAAAAAAAGTCACTGATTTTCTTTTGCTTCTTGGAAGCTGAACTTTTTTCGAATGCTTCTTCTCGGAGCTGCATTAGCAATAAAATTTTGTGAAACGGCGTATCATTCTGCTTAGCCCATTCTATACACATATTAAAATTGTCAACTGCCTCTTTATGTGTCACTTTTTTCCATTCCGTAACATCTATTTGTGAAATTTCAACATCTGGATTTATATTTTTAACCAAATTATGCACGTTTTGAATTTCCTCTTTTTGTGTATCACCACAGTTATCTTGGTAAATTCAAGAAGGCCACAGTTTTTTTATATGACGGCTTCCCAGGCAAACGTGAACACAAATAAATCAAAATAGACCTACTTGTATAACCGTACAATCGGCAACATGAAAAAAAAATACTCTACTGTAATAATAATAAAATAAATAATAGTTAAAATAATAATTATTAAATAAAAATAATAGTACACAATATAATAATACGTAATAAATAAAACTTTTTTTCTTTCAAACCCCAGTTCGGATTAGCGAGATTTCACTGTATTTGAAACAATACAAAATTATATGTTACCAATCAAAAGAATTTTTTCTACGAATTTTGTTTAATTCTGTAATATATATATGGTATCATTCCACATATTTTGTATTATTCCAAATCGCTCTGTCACAAAATATCACGGCGGCGAAGTTACAGTCAAGTATTCTACATACTATTTGAAATGTAAACACTGCAATGAATTTTATATTTCTTTATTGCAGTTTCCTTACAAAACTTTATGCGAATCTGACTGCTAACTAAACGCCTTACTGGTGATGCATAAACAGATACACATATGCGTTATAAATATACTTTAGGTTATGTGTAATCAGAAATTTCTTATCTTATGGCGCCTGTCATCTGTCAACACCTCTTGACAGCAACGCTCGTTTTCTAAGAGACCGTTTGGCAGGGTGCAATGCAATTGTGGTCAAGGCCACTCCAAGTCAAAGCACTCTTGCGGAGAACCCGACCAAACAGCTATGACTAGCGCAACGAATCTGTTCGTAAATGATTGCCAGCTTGAGCAGGTGACCTGCTCCGTAGTGTGAAGAACGCTAAATGCATTCCCGTGCCCAAGAGATCTGATAACAGCATGACCGTAACCACCCACAAATGACTGCAAAATACATGAGAAGCCACGCTTTCTTTAGGCTGCTGTGGGTGTTCCTGGAAAGCGCAAACCAATCAAATTTTCTACTACATATACATCACAACAAAAGTGTAAAATATTCTGTCAGAAGTATCAACGATTAAAAAACAAATAAATAAAACTCGGAAAACCGTGTAGTCATACGATATACATTCAAAACAAAATATCAATAAAATTGAGACGTGAAATATGATAGCAAATTACACGAAAGGATGCTTGCTTCGTTAGTAATGTTTTTAAATTCCGAAATATGTTCTAATTCCTAATTCGTCATAATGAAAACGAATTACTTTACTGAGCTACATATGCAAAAATATAAATAGTGCTTCAAAAATGGAACAAAATGAACTATATTAAAACAGGAGTGCATAAAACCTTTTTTTTCGTACATACAGGGGTGTAGTTACGTATGTCTTCTTTAGTATTCTGCAATTGAGCAGGTTCTTTTAGTAGCAGAAACTTTCAGATTGGGGGTAGACAGATATTTGCAATAAGATATGCAGATGACAAGGCGTTACTAGTATCAAATACTGAAACAGGACTACAACATCTGTTGAACAGATTACTGGAATCCTGTATCAATTATGGAATGAAAATTAACATCAGAAAAACAAAGGTGATGAAAATAGCAAGGAAAGAGGCAAATATGGATATCAGAATAAATGAGGAAAAATTGAATCAAGTAAAGACATTTAAATATCTAGGAAGTGTTATTAGCAGTAATGGAAGATGTAAAAGTGAAATAAAAGCAAGAATAGTGACAGAAGAGATGCCTTTAATAGAAAATGGAATTTATTCAGAAGTAAAATGGATAGAAACCTAAAGAAAAGACTAATAAAATGTTATATGTGGAGTGTTACCCTCTATGCATCTGAAATTGGACATTGAAGAATGAAGAAATTAAGATTTTGTAAAGCTTTGAGATGTGGATTTGGAGAAGGATAGAAAAAATCAAATGGACAGATAAAATAACTAATGAAGAGGTCTTAAAAAGAGTAGAAGAAAGAAAGAAGTCTGTTAAGGAGGATAAAAAGAAGCAAGGGAAACTAGATCGAACATATTCTGAGAGGGAATGGAATCATCAGAGATGCCATCGAAGGAAAAATAGATGGAAAAAGATCCAGAGGAAGAGTAAGGGAAACAATGCTAGATGACATGCTTAATGGAGACAGGTACACAACCTCGAAAGAGAAGGCTCAGAACAGAAGAGAGTAGAAGTTAAGTGGAACTTCACTGATTTGGAAAAGGCCTTTGATAGAGTCCCAAGAAAAGAGATGGAGAAGCATAAGGAAGAAAACGATTCCAGAGAAGTATGTATATCTTATACAAGACATGTATGATGGTAGTAAAATAAGGATAAGATGTGGAGCAAGAACCAGCGAGACATTTCCAGTAAAAGACCGCGTTCATCAAGGGTCAGCTTTGAGTGACTTTTTATTTGTTATGCTCTTGAATGTGTTGACAGACACAGTAAGAACTGAATCACCCTGGATAATGATGTGGTGATTTGCAGGAAGCAGAAGAAAGAATGGTGGAAAACTTTGGAAGACAGTGGTTTGATGGATACCTGAACTCAGAACTCAATAGGAGAATCCAATCAGGGTGGATAAACTGGAAAAAGGTTTCGGGTATCTTGTGTGATACAAAAATGTCTAGCAAGTTAAAAGGAAAGAGCTACAAAATGGTAGTAAGACCTGCCCTGATGTATAGCAGTGAGACCTGACAGACGACCAAGAGATGAGAGAAGAGAATGGACATAGCTGAAATGAGAATGCTGACACTTGCAAGTGGTGTAACAAGACTGGACAAGATCAAAAACTCACTGGTCAGGAGAACAATGAAGGTAACCCAAGTTATCTGGATATATTAGGGAATCAAGGTTGAGGTAGTTTGGTCATGTTATGCAATCAAACAAAAGCTATGTGGGAAGGAGAGTGCTGGAGATGAAGCCGCCATGCAAAAGAAGTAAGTGGCAACCTAAACAATGATGGCTGGACAGCTTGAGGGGGAGATTTCCCAGACCTTGAACTAGAGATGAAAATGGCCTTGGACATAACTGAGTGGAACAGGATGATCTGCTGCAGCAACCCTACTTGAGTGGGAATGAAGCTGAAGAAGAAGATACGTTGGTGTAGTTAACATAGAATGAAAAAAAAAAAAAAATCATCTCCTCTCTTCCATTTAGTATTACTTCCAAGTCTCCATTGGAGTATGAAGATTCACTGCAGATGGAATGTCTTGTTGAAAACGAAACTAAACTCCTGATTTCTAAGAAAAAATAATAAGGAAAGCTACCTGTCCCCTAACACTTGAGTTATAACAGCAAAATCTGAGAGCCATATCACATTTCACATTAATTTCTAAAATGCAATCGTTCAGTCTGCTCTTTATTAATTAAACCTTTTTTTCTCTTTAATTCATTATCTCTTTTTTCTCGGCTCCTGACAATTAATTTCACAAAAGGCAATGACAAAAAAAGTTTTACTACATACCAAAAAAATGCTTATATCCATGTTAATATTATGCTAATGTTAGTAGTGTCGTAGTGTGTAGTAGGTGGATTAAGTATAGGAAACAGTGAGTAGTGTGCCCCCTCCTACACCCACCCACGAGTCCAAGGACTTTTTGGAGGTATCACATAATAATAATAACAACATTGTATGAAAATACACTAATAAAATTACGCTGATAATCCATAATCAATTATTTATGAACCATTTTTAAATACCTTTAAACCAAGTAAGAGACATTTTCTTTGGATTTTATTGGAACACGATTCTTTATAAATACATGTATACAATCGTCTACAAGTTTCGCCAACGTCTGTCTGGCTTCTGCAGGACAAGAAATGGGTACACTAACATTAAATGCTATAAAGGAATGCAGTGACGACAGTAAAATTAATTAAAATTGAAATGACGTGTGACATTTGGAGCATGGAGATTTAGTCATTATTTGTAGATTGCGCTTTATAGTTTTTCGGGAAATTGAGTTCTGCTATACGCAGTGAATTTATTAAGCTTTTCCAAATGTCTTTTAATATCATGCCTTGATTTCTGTTGAGATTGTCTCCTGTCCAGAGTATCACTGCAGCTTCTTTAAAGTTTCTACATCTGAAATCTTCTTCAATGTATGGCATGGAGCTGCTGTCTAATCGATAGAGTGGTTCGAAATCGAGACATGATGGGCCAATCCTGAGGTGTCTGTTCTGTTGTTGTTGACATCTCCTATATGTTTTTTTTTTTTGGATTTCTAGGCTTCGTGATGTTTGGCCTACATAATTCAGTCCACAAGAACATGGGATGTTATATACACCTGCGTACTTGTAGAAGGCGATGCTATCCTTAGGAGATCTTAACATGTGTCGTGTAGTTAAAATAGGTTTGAAGGCAACCCTGATGTTGAAAGACTTCATGATTTTTGCTATTTTCATTGAAACTGAGCCAGCATAAGGTATGACAATGTATACTGCATCACTTGAGGTTGTCGCTGTGGGCTGTTTCTTTTGAGAATCTTTTGGATAATATTTTTTGGGTGGTTACAGGAAAATTCATCGAAAAGGCAATACATCGAATGAACAATTAATCGAAAGACAATTTGTTGAAAATGCAATTCATCGAAAAACAATTCACCGAAAATTTTAAATTTTCGATAATGTTATGGTAAAAGTAATCCATTTAGAACAAAAACTGAACCACGCAGACAGCTTCTTGTACCAACAACTTCTACTAAGTCATTTAAGTCAGAGAGTTTTTGTAATACAGTACATAATTTGGACACATTATTTTTTTGTGGCCCCAAATATAACTGAACTAAAAACTGGAACGGTTCAACATTTTTTTGTAAAAGTTTCAAATAGCGAATCTGAGTAAAATTCATCCCATAATAATTGCTGTATTGAAGTCGCATATTACTACTAGCAACAATAATAATAATAATAATGAAGCCCGCATACCTCAGTCAGTAAAAACGAAGCTGTTTAGTTAGAAAGACCTGGGTAGTTGGATCCCATTTACGCATAATTTTTATCAGTCCTGTTCTGCTAAAGGTAAGTTAGCAGGCATAATATAGATACGGCTGGGCTTTTCTTCCGGAAACAGGCAAATCAGTCCCATGAACAGACATGAAACAGTTATCGGACAAGAAAGACTATAAGAACCATATTGTTCTATAATTTTTCCCCTATGAAAGTAGTATTGTAATCTCCTTATTCAAAGTTCAGGTTTTGTTCTAAATGGATCGATTTTCTCATAACATTTTAGAAAATTTTAAATTTTCGGTGAACTGTTTTCTCGATGAATTGCATTTGCGACGAATTGTCGTTCGATGAATTGCCTTTTCGATGAACTCTCCGGATACCTTTTTGGGTATCCATTTTTACCTAGAGTTTTAGATATGAGTGAGAGCTCATTGAGCAGATCTTTTTCTTCTGTGATGATATTTGTTGCTCTGTTTTTAAGCATATGTATAATGCTAAGTTTTAGTGCATAATGGCGAGTAGATTTAAAGTGAAGATAACGTCCAGTGTCTGTAGGTTTGAGGTACATTATGAGCTTGATTTGTCCATTCTCTTGTTTTTTTTATTATTACGTCCAAAAAAGTTAATTGATTGTTATTTTCCAACTCTAATGTGAACTTCATTTTTTGGTGTAAGAATTTATTTTTTGAAGGAACTCATGTAAGGCATTTTTTGTGTCTTTCCAAATGATGAAGACATCGTCCACGTATCTCCACCAAACTAATGGTTTCGGATTTATTTTGGATAGGATGTCAGCTTCTAGTTTTTCCATGAACAGATCATGAAGTCTTTCAACATCTTTCAAAAATCATGAAGTCTATCGATATCTTGACACTGTGTGTGTGTAAAATCATGAAGTCTTTCAACATCTTGACACTGTGTGTGTGTGTGTGTGTGTGTGCGCGTGCACGTGTGTTGGTCTAAACTTTATTACATGGAAGTGAAATATATACCAAAAAAAAAAAAAAAAATGATGAATACAGGTTGAAACTGCAGAAAAGAAATGTCTCAGAAAAAATAGCTGGATATATACCAAGTGGGACCATAAAAGAAATGAAGAAGTTTTACAATCTCTGAATATAAAGCCAATTAACTACGCCAGAAGCAAATATAAAGTGTAAACAAACAAAGTTTTCACATGAAGTTACTTAATGACTGGGTTACTTGTATATGGAGGCTAATGACTTCACATCAGTTACCTTAGTATCCCATAATGCATTGCATTATGGGAACGACCACTACCTAGACCGGTTTAGACCTTTATTGAGGTCTCATCAGTGGGAGTCAGACCCAGAAGTGATACCAAGGTTGAAGTAATGCAGAAGTCATATTTCCATATACAAATAGTCAAAAGTTGTCGGACCTTATGTCACATCTCTAATCCCGAGTTTTTTAGTAATAAGATGTGACACCTTTTGACTATTTGTATATGGAAATATGACTTCTGCATTACTTCAACCTTAGTATCACTTCTGGGTCTGGCTCCCAACGATGAGACTTCAATAATGATCAAAACTCATCTGTTTAGGGGCTCTTCCCATAATGCATAGCATTATACATGTCTGTAAGGATATGTGCATTGCATTATGGGATACTAAGGCAATTGATGTGAAGTCATTAGCCTCTATATACAAGTAGCCCAGTCACATCTTATTACTAAAAAAAAAAACTCTGGATTAGAGATGTGACACCTTTTGACTATTTGTATATAGAAATATGACTTCTGCATTACTTCAATGTTGGTATCACATCTGGGTCTGGCTCCCAATGATGAAACTTCAATAAAGATCGAAACTAGTCTGTTTAGGGGCTCTTCCCATAATGCATAGCATTATACATGTCTGTAAGGATATGTGCATTGCATTATGGGATACTAAGGCAATTGATGCGAAGTCATGAGCCTCTATATACAAGTAGCCCAGTCATGAAGTGACCTCATGCATAAACTTTGTTTGATTACACTTGGCTAAAGGATGAAACCAAGAATATAACTTCTTGGCATCTTTAATTTATAGTATAACCAAGTGGAAACACTTTCAATACTCTATGTAAACAAGCAGCTTTTACAAAGAAATTTCACATACAAACGTCTCTTTTGTAAAATATGGATGAAAAGAAGAATACAGTTTTTGCCAGGCATAGTGTACATTTCAATTCATCTAAAAACTTGCTACAACAATCAAAATATTACATCCTCTTGCAATTTAAGAAGTTCTGCAAAGTCAATGGCTAGTTTTACAAACTTCTCCCATTATCTGGGATGAACTTCACATACAAATGAGTGTGTGGTATATATTCACAGGCCATATCATTGAATGAATGAATAAAATATTTTTAATACCATATGCTAGCTAGATTTGCTTGCTGCCAACTGGCCAATTCCTGACATAAATTACTGGTGAGACTATAGAAATCACCAGATTACAGATTTTGCCATCATATATTTAAATACTGAACATGGACAACCTTTTTAATTTCCAGTCATGCAATCTTCTGTAATAGTCCTCAGATAACACTTCCAATGTAAAACAGACATTAACTAGACATAAAACACAAAAAGAATCAGGTTTCAGATCAATGCAGTAGTGCACTCAGAATTTAATTGGGGGGGGGGGGGGGGGGGGGAGTTGAGTAGACGATTTGTGAACTACGCATTGCATATGACCTATGACTGAGCATCTGCAATGATCGCTAATTCATAAGTAGTATAGAAATAGAAGACACGACACAACACAAATAAAAAAATTAAAATTTTCTAGTGTTTTTTTTCCCTTTTCTTTGAGGGGGCAGGGACCCTTGGCCTCCCTCTGGGTGCACCACTGGATCAATGAGTGTGTGGTATATATTCACAGGCCATATCATTAAATGAATGAATAAAATATTTTTAATACCATATGCTAGCTAGATTTGCTTGCTGCCAGCTGGCCAATTCCTGACATAAATTACTGGTGAGACTATAGAAATCACCAGTGATTACAGATTTTGCCATCATCCCACAGGATAAAACTCAAGAATTGAGATTTCATGATGGATGAAGAGTATATTGGCAAGCTCCTGATGCTTACTGACTTTCTATCACATCAATATCTAACTTAGTCCTGCATATCTTAGCTGTGATAACTAATCTAGCAGCCTGTTTCTATTCTGGCAACAAAAGTATAGGGAAAAAATAATAAAATAAACAATAACATATATATATATTGCAATCATAGTTTGTGCAAATACCTGTAAAGATATATAACAAAGCTGGATATTTTAACAGTATTAATATTGTGAAAGCTAACATTTTAATTTAGTTAACATATTATTAACATGCCCTTGTTACTCATACATATTAGCTTCAACTAGTAGAGCCTGAAAATAAAATATATCCACCAATACCATTTCCTAAAGGGAGGAAATAGAATACTTTTAGCCCTAGCTTTCTGGAAATCAGTAGACAGCTGTATCCAATTTTTGTCATTGCTAAATAAGCTTTTCTATGGCACATTAGATGAAAAGTGATGTTACTAACTGTAATATAGCATTTATTTCTGTGTTAATAAAAATTAAATTTATAGAACTAGAAAATTAACACATGAAGTTCTTCAAAGAAGGAAAATCTGTCCTACTTAAATTGGACAAAGATTGACTAATTCTCCAAGTGGCTGAAAAAAAAAATTGGAAAAAAGATCTTGGCTGATCTAGAATCAAATCTACAAGTTTTTCTTCTACAGATATAGTATCATGAAAAAAAAAAAAAAGTGATGATGCATAACTCAAAAATACTGCAATTTTTTTCTGATATATATCTTGGGTTTGGGCCTTCTATATGGCCAATTATATGAATTGGCCAGACCAAGATCATGAACTGGCATGACCACTGTCCATAAAATAAAGGGCATTCAGGTCTCAGCAATGAACCTGGCAGTTACCAACACACAATGAAAATGATTGGCTAACTAACACTAATCTTGATGAATAAGTCATTAACTGACTTATACACCTATAAGTCAGTTCATGTTTTAATGAAAACATAATTTTATACTTCTTAAAATATATCAAAATCATTTTTGTTTAATTTTAATATATACTATATTAAAATTTTTAAAAACTTTCATAAGTAATAATATAAGTGATCAATTTGTAACTTACCCATCCATTGGGACTAAAGCAACAGCTCTGGGTTGGTCAACATCTTTCCAAAATAGCACTTTTCTGTGACTTCCATCAAAATTACTCACTTCTATTCTATTTGTTTCAGCATCTGTCCAATAAAGCTTCTTTCCTAACCAGTCACAGGCTAGACCATCAGGTGAAATCAGTCCAGTTGTAATAATGCCGATTTCTGATTTTGGATCATTAACATACATTCCTTTAATCATTTCCATTCCTATATCAGTCCAGAATATTCTTTGGTCAGCAAAATAAAAGTCAAGAGCAGCAGCATCATCCAAATGACCGATCACAATTGTAGAATTGGATCGAGGAACTCCAACGTTAACAAAACGTATGTCCCTCCGATTGGCAAACAACAATAAGGGATGTGCTGCAATTAAGAAATGATAAACTGATAAAATGATCAATAAAAGATGAGAAAACTCTAATTTATAAAAACTGAATATCATAAAACAAATACTAAGTGAAATCTAGATACATCATGAAACATATTTATCAGTTTTGCAGAAAATACTACATATGTAATAAAAATAAAAAATCATTACTTGAATTGGGCATAGGAGGTCCTCTTCTCTTTAGAAAAAATAACAGCACACTCCTTTTACTTATTGTAAGAATCTTACAAGATAACACTGTAGCTTAAACACTCTAACAGTATGTTAATAGGAAATATAATTAAATGACTAATGACTATATTATTATTATTTGTCACCTCCAGGGAGTCCAAAGACTCATCGAGGGAGGGCATCTACTCTACAACTCTGCTTCCACCACTCGCAATCCACCAACTGACTGCAATTACACCAATGCCATCTACTGCCGGCCACCACCACTAGTATTTCCACAGACAATCGCAAACATCCATGCCCATGGCGGGATTCGAACCCGCAGCCTCTTGACTGGAGAGCGGACATGCTAACCACTCGGCCAGCCTGGCTGGCATATAAGGCTATAAGTAAATATTAAGCACCTACGTAATTTAAAAATATTTTAAGCCATTAAAAAAAAACTTAAGAATTTACTCGCTTTAAAAGTTTCAAATAAAAGTTTCTCTGTATATATTACCTTACAATGAAAGGTAATATATACAGAGATGCAATATGTTACTCAATATAATGTGAAATTGCTTATAATGCAGTCAAAGGTAAGCTTTTGACTGCATTATAAGATTTCACATCTTTCAAACCTTACACATGCATAAGTATATTTATCAAATTTGAAAGTAAAGTTGGATGTACTTGACTTACTAAAATCAAGAAAATACAAGCAGAGGCATCTCAACACACTAGTGTTGGGAAAATCCACACTTAGGATGGATAACACAAAATTAACCTATGGTAAGCAAATGTGATGCTAATGAGGATCTTCAGCGAAGTGGCTCAGGACAACAACAACTCATTAGTTAAGATGTCCACATGGTTTATGCACAAATATGAAAAAAGAAACACCTATCTCTGGCAAAATTATCAGAAGTCAGTAGTGCACTCAGGATTTAATCTGGGGGGGGGGGGTAAGTAGACGACTTGAGAATACACACTACGCATCGCATACGACCTATGACTAAGCATCTGCAATAATAGCTAATTCATAAGTAGTATAGAAATATAAGACATGACACAACATAAATAACAAAAATTAATTTTAATTAGGAAAAGATTTTTGGAAAATTTTTTAGTGTTTTTTCCCTTTTTCTTTGGGGATGCCAGTACCCCTTGCCCCCCCCCCCCTCCTCTGGGTGTGCCACTGTCAGGAGTCAAGCTGAAAAAACTAACGAAAGACAAAAAACTTATCCTTTACTTTATCATACAAGAGGCTACTTTCAGAACAAACTTACAATTTTGCATGCTTCCTGAGCAGAACAAACAAAAGCTTTAAAGCAATTATAGGTATTATTTCTGGAAAAATTCCCATGTTACTCCTCTTAAAAACTATTATTTTTAAGGCTATTTTGCCTGCTTTCGTTTAGGAGTGTACCTTTTTTAATGTCATTGGCTTTTTACTCAAGAATTCTTTGGGCATTACAGATATATTATAGAGAAATATATGCAGAATAATAGAGGAAGAAAATTCACACATACTTTTTTGGATGTTGTTGACAGTCTTCTTTCTGCGATGCGCATAGTTCTGCTGTTAGGCTGTTAAAAGGAGGGGGTGTAGAAAAAGTGTGGGAAATTGAGGCAATGTGGGAGAATTAATTTGAAAAAACCCAGGTTTTTTTTATATATAATAAGCTCAATTATAATATAATGCAGACCATTTTGGATTTCATTATCCATGTTATACTGGGTTTACAACATATTTCTGGGATCATGCTTTTTGCTAGTGTGCAGCATAGTGGGCTGTATAACCACTGTAATCATATGCAATTAAAAATCTCTCTCTCTCTCTTTATATACATATAAATATATAATGCCGGCCTGGTTGGCCGAGTGGTTAGCGTATCCACTCTCCAGCCAAAAGGCTGTGGGTTCAAATCCCGCCATGGGCATGGGTGGTGTGATTATCTGTGAAAGTACTAGTGGTGGCAGTCGGCAGTAGATGGCGTTGGTGTTAGATGATGGAGGTTGGTGGAGTGGTGAGACGAAGAGTAGTAGAGTAGATGCCGTGTCAGGACAAAATTACACGCGATAAAATTGCGCTGCAAAAATTACACAAACAAAAAATTACACATAGATAAAAATACACAAGTAAGAAATTACACATGAAATAAAATTTCCTAAGGTAAAACCAATCCACAATTGTTAATCACCATGAACTGCTCAAGAATTTCTGAGAATTGGGTGAAGGTATATTAAGTAAATTTTTGTCTTACATTCTTCAGTTCTAGTTTAGTGACTCTTAATACAACTAGTGTATAACGTGCGATGTAATAAATTTTGTGATTAATTTTTTTAAATTAATTTTTAATTTACCCATGGCTGATTGTGAGTACGGCATTAGTAATAAAGGTGGTCAAATTATAATTTACATAGGATTTGAGTTTTTCCGATAGCAGTTTCACGGTGTGAAACTGCTATTGGAACAATTCATTGGCATTGTGCAAAGTTTAGAACTTTACATTGTCGATCGCTGCTCCATACCAGAGACAACAAGATTATCTGCGAGTCTTCAGAACACTGTCATGTTAATAGGACTTTTGAATCTGAAGCTCATCAACTTGCAAATCAAATGAAAAGAAAAATGTCAAATCCAGGCATAATGGCTCGTGCAATTATAGCTAACAGTTTAGTGACTGTAAAGACCGATTAAAAATGTACCTACTGAAGAAGAGCTCCATGATGAGGCTATTAAATAGATCCAAAACTAAAACAATCAGAAACGTTCCATCAAATCCAGATAACAAAAATTTTGAAATACCAGAGAAGTACTCTAAATGGATCTAGGACAGAAGATCCAAAATGTATAATATTAATTGGTCAAGACTCTTCTAGATCAATTTGTAGTTAACAATTTTTGGCTAGCAGATGGTACATTTAAAGTGGTTCCAGAAATATATTATCAGTTATACAGTATCCATGTCCAATAAGATTCAGGCGTCACTTTTCCTTGTCTATTGGCTCTTCTATCAGGGAAAAAGGAAGAAATATACGTGAAGATGCTGAACATGTTACTGGAGAAAATTCCTCAAGCTTGACAACGAAAAATTTTGACCGATTTTGAAAAAGCAGCAATGAATGCTTTCTGTACCGTGTTTGAAAACATCGAAATTGGTGGCTGCTTTTTCCACTTATCACAATCTATTATATGCAAAGTAAATGAATGTGGACTAAAATCTCTATATGAATCCAATCAGTCATTTGCAGTACACATTAAAATGTTACAATCACTTGCACTTTTAACAGAAGAAGAAGTGTTAGAAACATTTTTAGAAGTTGCTGATCTGTTCTCTAATTTAGACGAATCTAATGAACAAATCGAGCAAGTTCTCCTTTACTTCGAAAGTATATATATTCGAGGTCGACAGCTCAGGAACGGCACTTATAGGCAACCTCTATTCAATATTTCTACTTGGAACCATAGACACTCTGCAGCCGACTGTACAGCTAGAATTGCAAATTGTATTGCTCTTTCAGTGTTCCGATCCAACTGTTTGGAAATTTTTGGATAACATTGTTAAAGAATTATCTTTACAACATGCAAACTATTTGCAGCATTTAACTGGTCAACGAAACCCAAGATGTCGTAGGGACATTTCATTAAAACAACGTATTTCAAATATCATACAAAATTACGACTCTAATAGACAATTGGATTTTTTACGTTGTATAGCTTATATGATTTAGTGTTTGTTTTTTTATTATTTTTTAAAATAAAAGTAATTTTTGCAATATTAAGAAAGTTTGTGTGTTTAATTTCAGAAGAAAATACCAATAATATTTTAATCGAATTAAAGTCAACAGGTAGGTCTTATAAAGTATTACAAAATTAGCAGAACTCTTATCTGAAAATAAATATAAAATTCATCATAAAAATTTAAAAACTCTAAATTAAAAAACTTCGGTGTGAATATTCAAATTTGTGTAATTTTTTTCTTAGTGTATTTTCATCTATATGTAATTTCATCCTTGTGTAATTTTATCCCATGTAATTTTAACATCTAATCAGTAGATGCCCTCCCTTGATGAGGCTTTGGACTCCCTGGAGGTGTGATGTAATAATAATAATAATAATATATTATATATATATAACCTTCAAGTTTTATATATTCAAGTAAAACTAAGATAATCAAAATTGGAAGACAAGCAGAAGATATACAGATAACACTTAATCAGGAAACCATAGAACAAGTTAATGGTTTTAATTACCTATGAGCATATTTGACTTCAAATTTAATGACATAGCAAAATAAAACACAGACTACCCATAGCATGGTCAATGATGAATAAACAGAATAAAATTTGGCAAAACAACAAAATTTCTACACCACTAAAAATAAAATTATACAAAAGTATAATCCAACCAACAGCTCTCTATGGGGAAGAAACCCAGGCCTTAAAAAAGAAGAAACTGTTGACTTTTGAAATTAAATGCTTTAGGAAATTCAACAGAACTCACTGGACAGAATATAAGACAAATTCATAAGTGCTGCAAGATTTGAATATCCCTAACTCAACCATTCTTAAGATAGTTAAAAAGCATCAACTTTATGGGTTTGGTCACATTGTGTGAACGGATTCAGGCAGAATTCCTCACCTTGTATTTGAAGGCACTATGGAGGGTACAAAACTCAGTGTAAGACCAAGAATGGCATTGGACTTTCAAAGCTGTTGCCATATGAAAGAGTCTGCTTCAGACATAGAACAGTGGAAGGCTTTTATCCATATGGGATTCAACCTCTTGAGAATGGAAGAGAAGAAGAATATATATATATATATATATATATATATTATTATTATTATAATATAAGGTGCATGCATGGAGTCAAAAGACTCATCGTGGAAGACCCAACATTGATATACTAAACCGTTATTCACACAATACCTGTCATACTTCCCCTTAAACTCATTCACAGATGAAAAATTCACAACCACCTCTGGCAACGCATTCCACCCAGTTAAATAACCCTCCAAGCAAAAAATCTAGTCTTAACATCCTTGCTAACCACACTCTTACACAATCCCCAGGGATGACTCCTCATTCTTTCCCTTCCTGCACTGGTCTTAAAAAGATTATCAGTATCAATCCTATAAAACCCTTTTAATAATTTATATGCCTTTATCATATCTCCTCTCCCACGTCTATCAACAAATTTTTGAAGCCCACAGATCTTCAATTTATCCTCTAATCTATATATATTATTGTTCATCTTTACTCGGTAGAAAATATTATAAAAATTAGTTTGAATTACTATATACCAAGAACAAGGTTTAATATTAAGATACAACTAGTTTCGTTGAATGATTCAACTTCTTCAGGTTTCACAGGCAGAGAATTACAAAAATGATAGAGACATGATAAAATTACATCAACAGATCTAGTATAAAAGCATCAAATAATCATTTTTTCTAAAGCATCAAAAAATTCCTCCACTTCTACCTTAGTAAAACCTTCTGTGGGACCATAGGCACAAATAAGTCTCATTGTCCAATTCCCCATTCTGATATTTGCCCACATCAATCTACCTGAGACTGCCTGCCATTCAAGAAGATTAGCTTCGTATTTTGTGTTGAATACTCTGGCTACTCCTTTTCCTTGATTGTTAGTGCCTGAATATAACATTTTGTATTTAATGCTCAGAAAGATCTTGCCAGTTTTTGTCTTTTTTGTTTGAGTCATCCCTATTATGTCGATTTGGTACTTATCTAATTCCTCAGCTAGCTCCATTTCTTTGCCATTCAGGCTTCTTATGTTGATAGTACCGATCTTTAACTCTGGTGATGTTGAGTTGGGGTGTGCTTTCAGATTTGTTCCAGTAGCTGACTTTTCACTGTTTGACCTGGTTCCCTGGCAAAAACAATGGGAGGCCTTGTGTAACCAGTCGAATCCCCAGTAGGCATGAAATTTTGTCGTGTTGTACCATCATTTTGTATATTGGTTTAATCAAATAAGAATACAATTCGGTCGGCTAAATCCCAAAATTGCCAGCCCATCCTCGTTCGTTCAGTATCCAGGTAGATACCCAACAGGATGCACCATGAGAAAGTGAGGATTGGACATTAGGTCAGAAGCCCTGGTCGATTCTCTGCATTCCTTTAATGGCTATGTAGAGGTCTCCTCTCAGTTATACTTTAATTAATAATACAGCTTTGACCCTTAAGCATCATATTATATATATATATATATATATATATATATATATATATAGCAGCTTTCACAGGTAAATAATTTAGACTCAATTATATAAACATTATTGAAGAAAAAATAAAACAAACTGAAAGCAAGAACAAAACCTTGGAGTCTCAGTGGCAAACTCTAAATAAGACACTGATTGATTCAGCTAGGGGGAGCAAGGATAGAAAAATAAGAAAACCATGGCAGATACAAGATGTTAAAAGAAGCAGTCTTGGAAAAGAAGAAAGTATACCAAAAGTTCCTAACAAATAAGTCGGCAGATGCCCTAAAAGAATACAGAGAAAAATGTGAGAGAGCTAAGCTAAAAATAGCTAAACAAAAACTATGGGAAGGCTTTGCCAACAAAGGTTGGTCGATTGGTAGAGCCTCTGCTACTAATTGCTCATGAAAAAAGTTAAGCAAGTTTGAACGTCGTTAGTAGTTGGAAAGGGACCGTTCGATGCTGTTGGCACACTCTCCTTCGATGAGTCTTTGTACTCCCTGGAGGCGTCAAATAATAATAATAAAATAAATATCAGGAAGGCAGCAAAATGTTCTGGAGGTTATTGAAGAAGCTTAGAAATGGAGGTACTATAAAAGGAATCAAAGATGATCAAGGTGACATGAAAACTGAAGATAAGGTTACCTTAAGTAGAGCTCTTATAGTATCCATCTATAAAAAAATTCATCTAAAAAAAAAAAGAAGTGTTTTCAAAACACTTCAATTGTATGGGGTGAATTTAACATTATACAGAGCAATACATAGTACAGCAATCCCTCGATTAGTGCGCTTAATGCTTTCTTTAAACCACACTAATCGAATACAATAATCTATGGGAAAAAGTATAATTCGTTCCTCAAATTTCTTTTTTGAACCTTACTTTTTTTATAAAAGAATTAAGGTATGTCTCAGGGCCTAGTTAAAAGGAAAACTATGAAGCTGAAAGACAATAAAACATATTCAGAATATAAATTTTATTATTCTATTTCTTAACAAAGAATTGAGCTAACGTAGTTTGGCCGGCATTTTGTTTCTTTTTTTTCATACAACCGATGGTATGGCCCAATTGCCTCATCTACTCTTCTGCAAATTTTACTGCTTCTCTCTTCATCAGGGTCAGCCTCGAAGCATTGCTGCTTAAAACTTCGATTGTACGAAAAATATTTTCAAATTGTTTCTGTGAAATCTCTTTTGGCTGACTATCAGTGGTTAAATTTTCTTCATATTCTTTGGGATCTTCCTGCTGTGCATCTAAATTTAGCAGGTCGGAATCACTCAATTCTTCAGAATGAGATTTAATTAACTCTTGGACGTTATCATTGAAGGGGAGAAAGAAATGAAGGATGTACGAATTGGTCGTCAACACGCGAAATCACGTGCTTTATAGATAAAATTTCCAAACTGTTATAAATGCAAAATAGTTACAATGGTATCTCGCTAATCCGAACTAATAAAAACCATGCTCGTTCGGATTAGCGAATTTCTTCCCAAGAGACAACAATAACTAGCGTTTAAGACAAAAATAATCAGATTCTAATGGTATATCAATTTAATTCTGTAAATAAATTAACTGATAGAAAAAAGCTACTGTACTGTAAAGTAAAACAAAAAAAAATAATAATAATAATACAGTACACAAGTTTATTTTAGTAAAAAATTTAATTTGTATGTACCTGTATTGTTGAGGATTCTGATTTAATAAAATTGCATAGTTCAGTACATAACTTAATTTACGTAAAAATATCACTTTCTTGTACACAACACAAAAAAGTTTCACAAAATAGCACAAAAATATGTGCTATTTTGTGAAAAAGTTTTTCCACAAAAAGTTTTTTTTTATTTCTTTGTAAAAAAGTGCAACATTTTCTTTTGCTTCTTTGAAGCTAAACTTTTTTAGAATGCTTCTTCTCGGAGCTGCATTAGCAACAAAATTTTGTGCAATGAATTATCATTATCAATCTTAGTCCATTCTATACACATATTAAAACTGTCAGCTGCCTCTTCATGTTTTACTTTTTTTTCTTCGAGTTCTTCATCATCATCATCGTCTTCTAATTCAATCTGTAGTGTAATATTTATAATTTCATGATCTGATTTGATTTCGAATTCACTTTTTTATCTATCTGTAATCCATTACGCAACATCTGTTTGTGAAATTTCAACATCTGGATTTAGATTTTTAATCAAATTATGCACGTTTTGAATTGCCTCTTTTTGTGTATATTTGTGATTCATGCCGAAAATACAGTACGTACTGTACAGTATAAAAAAGCAAACGTGAATACACAATAAATCAAAATAGTCTTCCAGTATAACCGTACAATCGACAGTATGAAAAAAATACTGTACCGTAATAATAATAAAATAAATAATAATAGTTAAAATAATAATTATTAATTAAAAATAATAGTTAAAATAATAATTATTAATTAAAAATAATAGTTAAAATAATAATTATTAATTAAAAATAATAGTTAAAATAATAATTATTAATTAAAAATAATAGTTAAAATAATAATTATTAATTAAAAATAATAGTTAAAATAATAATTATTAATTAAAAATAATAGTTAAAATAATAATTATTAATTAAAAATAATAGTTAAAATAATAATTATTAATTAAAAATAATAGTACAGGGGTGCTTAAGGGTCAAAGCTGTATAACTGAGAGGAGACCTCCACATAGTCTTTAAAGGAATGCGGAGAACCGACCAGGGCTTTTGACCTAATGTCCAATCCTCACCTTCTCGTGGTGCACCCTGTTGTCTATCTACTTTGATACTGAACGAACGAGGATGGGCTGGCAATTTGGGATTTAGCCGACCAAATTGTATTCTTATTGGTTAAACCAAAATAAAAAATGATGGTACAACATGACAAAATTTCATGCCGGCTGGGGCGTCGCCCGGTTAAACAAGGCCCCCGTTGTTTTCGCCAGGGAACCAGGGCGAACAGCGAAAAGTCAGCTACTGGAACAAATCTGAAAACAAACCCCAACTCAACATCACCAGAGTTAAAGATCGGTACTATCAACGTAAGAAGCCTGAATGGCAAAGAAATGGAGCTAGCTGAGGAATTAGATAAGTACCAGATCGACATAATAGGGGTGACTGAAACAAAAAAGACCAAAACTGGTGAGATCTTTCTGAGCAATAAATACAAAATGTTATATTCAGGCAATGACAATCAAGGAAAAGAAGGAGTAGCCATAGTATTCAACACAAAATACGAGGCTAATCTTCTTGAATGGCAGTCAGTCTCAAGTAGAGTAATGTGGGCAAATATGAGAATGGGGAAATGGACAATGAGACTTATTTGTGCCTATGGTCCCACAGAAGGTTGTACTAAGGTAGAAGTGGAGAAATTTTTTGAGGCTTTAGAAAAAGCAACTGACACAATGAAAAAGGAAAAGTTGGTCCTTGTTGGGGATCTAAATAGTAGAGTAGGAAATGATTGTGAGACATACAAAAATATTTTGGGAAAATTTGGAGAAAAGAGCAAAGCTAATAATAATGGCAAATATCTGTTGGATTTCTGCTCAGGACATGGGCTGGTTATTACTAACACCATGTTCCAACATAAAAATGTGCACAAATTCACATGGAGAGAAGAGGCTAGGAATAAGAAAAGTCTCATTGACTATGTTATTGTTGATAGTGATGTTTTCTCCCTGGTGCAGGACACCAGAGTGTACAGAGGATTTGAAATTGGAAGTGATCACTATTTAGTCTTGAGCAGGATAAAATTGAATTTCATATTGAAAAGAATAACATGTAAGAAAGTTTTAAAGCGAATAAAAGTTGAGCAGCTCTCAGATGTGAACTGTAGACTAAAATACAGAAATATTATTTAAAAGAAAATGAAAGAGTTTGAGAACAGGAATCAAACCTTGGAGATTCAGTGGCAAACTCTGAAGGAAACATTGATTGATTCTGCCAGAGAGGCATGTGGTGAGGTTGTGTGCAAGGATAAAAAAATCAGAACTCCCTGGTGGACACAGGGAGTTAAAGAGGCAGTGAAGGAAAAGAAGAAAGCATATCAAAAGTTCCTGGCAAATAAGTCAGCTTTTACTCTTACAGAATACAGAGACAAATGTAAGAAAGCTAAACAGTGTGTAAAACTAGCTAAACAAAAGTCATGGGAGGACTTTGGCAAGAATATAGAAAATAAATATCAAGAAGGTGGCAAAATATTCTGGAGGTTGTTGAAGAAGCTTAGGAATAAAGGAAAGAGTGCTGTAAAAGGAATTAGAGATGATAAAGGTGAAATGAAAACAGGAGAAAAAGATATCCTTGAAGTATGGAGTAATTACTTTGAAAAACTGCTAAATGAAACAAGCAGTGATGACAGCACAGTGATAAAAAACACTGACCAGGCATGCAGTCAGGAATACATATCCATACTTGAAGTAGAAAAAGCCATCAAAGGCTTGAAATGTGGAAAGGCAGCAGGAGTAGATGATATTCGACCAGAAATGCTGAAGTATGGTGGTATAAGAGTCTTATAGTGGCTGCACTGCATAGTTCAGAAAGCCTGGACAGAGGGACGAATTCCTGATGATTGGAGTAGAGCTCTCATAGTACCCATATATAAAAAGGGAAATAAAACTGAATGTGAGAATTACAGAGGTATTTCCCTACTGAGTGTTCCTGACAAGATCTATGCAAGTATACTTGAGAAACGGTTGAGAAGAATTGTGGAAGAAAAAGCTTGGTGAAGAACAAGCTGGATTCAGGCCAAATAGAGGCTGTCAGGATCAGATCTTCACTTTACGACAAATAGTCGAGAAAGCATGGGAATATAACAAAGATCTGTATTTAAGTTTTGTCGATTTGGAAAAGGCATATGACAAGGTGCCAAGAGAGAAGCTATTCAATACGCTGCAGTTATATGGTGTCAATGGGGCATTATATCAAGCAGTACTTAGTCTTTATTTGAGTTGTGAGTCAGCAGTTAGAATTGAAGGAAGTACAGGAAGATGGTTTAATGTTAAATCTGGTGTGAGACAAGGATGTACATTATCCCCTCTGTTATTCATTATCTATATGGATCACATTATGAAGGAATGTGGTATTAAACCTGATATCAAAATTGGAGATGTTAATGTCAGCTCTTTGCTTTATGCGGATGATGTCATACTTCTAAATAAATCTGCTACAAGTCTGCAAGATTCTCTGACTAAATTGAATAGCTGTTGTAATAGATATGGTATGAAGGTCAGCAATAAAAAGACAAAGACAATGAAAATAGGCAGAATCATTGAAAATGTCAACTGTGTTGTGAATAGAGAACCTGTGGAACAAGTAAAACATTTCAGCTACTTAGGCACAATTTTTACTGAAGATGGTAAACTAAATATAGAAATAGACAACAGAATCAGCAAAGCTGGTATCGTGGGAAGTCAATTGAATAAATTCATATGGAATAAGAAAGAAATTAGTCGGAACACTAAATTAGCTGTATACAAGACTGTGTTCAAACCAATTTTAACTTATGGATCTGAGAGCTGGGTCAGAAGTAAAACATTTGACCAAAGACTAGAGACTGCAGATATGAGAGTCCTGAGAAAGATTAGAGGCGTGAACAGATGGCATCAATGGCAATATCATATTAAAAATGAGGATATTAGGAAAGAACTTGACATTGTCAGCATCCAGGAATGCGTTAGCAGAGCTAATCTCAGATGGTATGGTCACTTAAATAGAATGGGAGAGGAAAGATTAGCAAAACAAGTGTTCTCTGCCAGGTTGGCAGGAAAACGACTCAGAGGAAGACCAAGATATAGGTGGATTGATATGGTACAAAGTGCCTTAGACGATAGAAATATAAGATCTGATAATGTTGGAGTCTTGACAAGTAACAGACTGATTTGGAGGAAAATTGTAGATAGGAAGTTGGTAATGATGTAATTTTCTCATGTAGTACTGTCATATCCTGTACACCCCTTGAGGGTATATGGCAGGAATTTGATGATGATGATGAATAATAGTACACAAAATAATAATACGTAATAAATAAAACTTTTTTCTTTCAAACTGCAGTTTGGATTACTGGAGGGTTTGGACTAAAGAGGTTCGGATTAGCAAGATACCACTGTACTTTAAAAACTACAATGATCATAAAAGAGAAGTTAATTTTCCGACGTGTAATAATAAACAACTCATCCCAGAATACGGATTGATTACCCTATTATCACAATGGATTCTCCTTTTTGTGGCATGCACAGAAGTGTCGAAGGGTCTCGAATCTGTGGGCGTACTATAGCAGACGACATAAATTTTGGCTGTAAAAAAAATGGAACATAGTATACATAGTGTACATGGAAGTCATCCCAGAATACGGATTGATTACCCTATTATCACAATGGATTCTCCTTTTTGTGGCATGCACAGAAGTGTCAAAGGGTCTCGAATCTGTGGGCGTACTATAGCAGACGACATAAATTTTGGCTGTAAAAATTTGGAACATAGTATACATAGTGTACATGGAAGTAGTGTAGTATGCCATTAAAAATAACTTTATAAAATGTTTTAAATCGGTAACTAAATTATTTCATTCTGGTGAGTGATTTTTTTTAAAATAGTTAGCCATAAAAATGTATAGATAGAAAATTTTTTAAACCTGTAACATTTATTTTTAACATGTATATAGGTGCATTAATCGAATTTGGGTATCGAAAAAAAATGTCGCACTAATCAAGGGATTACTCTATGTATTTAAGCTGTCAGTCAGCAGTTAGAATTGAAGGAAATACAGGAGGATGGTTTGATGTATAATAAGGGGTAAGACAAGGATGCATGCACATTATGATCATTTCATCATAATGATGAAATAATCAACTTACAAAGAAATACATAACAGCATCAATGTACAAATGTATCCCAAAGGCCAAAAGGCTGAATAAGGTAGATGTAAAATGGATGAATGTGGAGCTTAAACATGAAATCTGGAAAAAGAAAGTACTTTGGAGGAAGTACAAGATGAATAATGGTAATCAGTCACATGAAGAATATAAAGAACAAGCCAGGAAAGTGACTCAGTTAATAAGGAAAACAAAAGTAGAGTATCAGCAGAAATTGGCAAATCAGGCTAAGAAAAACCCTAGAGATTTTTTTTTTAGATATGTGGCAAGTAGAAGGAAGAATGATCATGGAAAGATGACAGGATGAAAATGGTAGAATAGTAACTGCTGCAGAAGACATTGTTGAGGTATTCAGTGATTAATGTATCAATGTGTTTCATCCTGATCAGGGTGAAATCATGAGGAACTTAAGTGTAGAGAACATAGGAGAGGATAGCTTAATTGTGAGTGAGCAGGAGGTATTTGAGGAAATAAATAACCTTAATGTTAATAAGGCGTAGGATTTGATGACATATCACCATGCATCTTAAGGAAATGTTCCAGGGAACTGGCAGTAGCATTGGCATGCTTGTTTAATAAGAGTTTTGCAACAGCACAGGTTCCAAAGGAGTGGAAGAAGGGTAAAATTGTTCCACTGCATAAAGGCGGTGATAAGGCTGTAGCTTCAAATTATAGGCTGGTCTGTATATCTGGAGTTGTGGTGAAGGTCCTGGAGAGATTGGTGAGAAGTAGGATACAGAAATGGGTTGATAACATTTGTTAAGGGGAGATCATGTTTCACTAACTTAGTTATGTACTATAACAAGGTGACAAATACCTTGGACAGAGGAGATGCATATACAGAGGTGTATCTGGATTTTGCAAAGGCTTTTGATAGACTGCCGCCACATGACAAGCTCTTAAATAAATTTAAACAGATGGGATTGGATAACAGACTTCTGTGTTGAATCAGTGACCGGCTGTCAGATAGGTATCAGAAAGTTGTATATGGGGGTGCAGTATCTCGAAAGAGAAAGGTCACCAGTCGTGTGCCGAGGGGTCAGTTTTGGGGCCATTGTTGTTCAATTTGTATGTTAATGATATTGGGCTAGGTTTAACTAGTGATATCCAGCTGTTTGCAGATGATGCAAAACTGAGGAGAGCAATGCACAGTCAAGCTGATGTTAATGCCTTACAAGAGGACTTGAATAGATTGCATGAATGGACAGGTAAGTGGAACTGTCAGTTCAATGTTGCCAAGTGTAAGGTTTTGAGATTTGGTAAGCAACGATGGGATGCAAAGTATACACTCGGTAGGGAAACTTTAACAGAAGTAGAGGAGATGAGAGATCTAGGAGTGATGGTGGACAAGGACCTGAAATTCAGGGGCCACATTGCACAAGTTGTGAAGACATCACATCTAATAACGGCAATGATGTGGAGAACCCTGACATGCAGAAATTATGTGAACGGTTAGTGTGGGATGCATATGATAAGTCATAAGATATTGCTACTATTGCAATGGCCAAAAAAATTGTACAAAACATCTTAAATCCAAAATTTTGTTAAATTCCATCCTGACAAAGAAGCTTTTATTTTGTTAATTTTGGAAAGGATTTGCTTAATGTGTCGTGGATTTTTTTTGGAGGGAAGGAGGAAAGGAAATGGCTCTTATAAATTTTTGAAAGAATCTTAAATAATAATCTTAATTTGTAATCTGTCCAGCAAGAATGATTAACATACATAGTGATGGAATAATCTATGATAGGCTGAACAAGTGACTATGTCCACTCTGCAAAACTTTAAGGTGATATAATTAGTGCAATAATTATATCATCAATTTAAAAGAAGTGAAACTGACTGAGTGGTACTTAAACTATGCCATCTTCTCTAAGTTGAACAACTTCAACAGAATAATTAGCATTTTGACTACATGACACCTACACGTAAAAAAACAACTCATCCTGGATGACCACTCTAAACTATGCCATCTACCGCTCACTAAAATGATGGCTGGATGTTTTCTCGTCAATCTGAGGAACGAAAGTCTTGATTTCCGAGAGAGGGAAAAAAGAATAAAAAAACTTCTGTCAGATATGCTAACATGTTCAGCTGAAAATGCTCACATAAAGTTTCCTCTCATCATAATGAGAATCGAACTCCTTTTTTGATCTAAAGGTAAATATATGTCATTCTTTCAATTTCACTATGAAAAGGCTGGATTAATGGATTTTTTGCATGCTACGAATGTTATACTTATTTGTAAAAAAAAAAAATGTCTTTATATATTTTCAAACATTTTGTTTATTAGTTCATCTCAATGTTAAAATAGTCTGGTTTTCTGAAGGCTCTGATCTGTAAATTACTCGAACTTAGGTGACAGCCCTTTGCAAAGTTGTTGCTATCACAATTAACACAAAATTCTACCAACCTGTGTCACGTTGTACGACCGCGCCTCAGAAGTAAACATTGATCAACTAACAACGTGAAATACCAAAAGCTAGTAGAAGCAACTTCTTTTTTCTTTCCAGTGTCATCTCTCTCTCCAATGACAATACTTGTCTGACCAGACTGATAAATAGCTTAAATGTCAACAACTCAAGGCAATGGCAACAATACAAAAGAAACGACGACTTGAAATGGGTAACTGCACTAGCTGGAACTGTTAGATGGTTGTTAAAATAAAATAACATCAGGGCCAGTTTTTGAAGAGTTCCAGAAGTTACAGTGAACGTTTCAACTTCTATTTACTTTGTACTTATGGATGGTGCACATATACTGGTGCCCGAAAACCCAAGGACGAACACTATTTCTGAAGATTATAACCGCAAATTTAGACGAATCAGCTGGTGACAACTTGTATAACTGACGATTTCGAATAGAAAGCTTGTACACATTCAAATTTTCGAATCGCGTGCAAAGGAGTTATTTGGTAGCACTCAACAGGATAAAAGGCAAACGGCTGCGCTAAAAGAAGTGTATGAACTATTTCCGAGAAGGAATAAAGTTGCAAACTTGGATATCTTGTAATGTCTCAAAGACATCATCTAGATTATTGCACGCCTGGAAGAATTATTGGAGAGCTTGAAGAAGGCTGCAGAATTACTGATATTGCCAAAGAGTTTTTATTCTCACATAGTGTTGTATTCAGACTCTGGGCAGAGTTTCAAACCAATGGAATGTATTCCAGACTTTTGCTAAGAAGTCGCCCTCGCTCTACCATGAAGCACGAAGACAGATTCTTGGTTATAACAACAAAAGGTAATCAACGCACCACGACAAGTCAGATTGCAAGTTGGCTCCATTCAAGCATGGGTATGCAGATATCTCGACAAACTATAGCAAGGCATAGACGACAAGTAGGTCTATACGCCCGAAGGCCTGTAGTCTGCGTCCGTTTGTCCACATTTCACCGTAAAGCACGTTTTCAGTGGTTATCCTTAAAAAATGTACACTTTACAGATGAGTCGTTTTAGTCATTCTGCTGATTCTAGACGACATTTGATCTGGCTTGAATGTGGTACTGTTTACCATCGCGAGAATGTTCTTAAAAGGGATAGATTACGACGATGCTGGGCTCATGGTATAGAGAGGCATTATGCTTAATGGACGTAACGTGGTTCAAGTACCACAGAGTAAAAAGGGACTATGACTGGTGAACGATACTGCAACGAAGTTCTTCAATGTCATATCTGATTGTGTTTTATTATCCCCCCCCAAACCTCCATCATCTGGGAGAAATTCAAGAAAGTGCTACCAGAACACATTGGTCTGGTTCCCCATATAAAAGCCAAGGAAGAAATAGACACGGCAATAAAGAACCTCACCAATCAAATCAATAAAGCCATAACAGCAGCCACAGTATCCACGATTACCCACAAACAAAATCGTCTCCCGGAAGAAATCATGGACTTAATAAAGGAAAAAAGATTAAACAAATCTGTCCGAGAAGCTCTTCAGAACCACAGGAACCAACAATGGGACAACAAGCTCACCTCCATCTCCACAGCAGATCATTCTATATGGAAATTCCTAAACAACCTCAGGATCAAGTGCAAATCCCTCCCCCTTCTGCAAGCAGAACAGCACCTTGCATACACAGATGCTGACAAAGCCGAAGCCATAGCAAGAAACCTAGAGAAACAATGCAGTCCTGCATATGATAACCTAAACATCAGCCACATATACAAGATCCATCATAAAGTCAGGTTCACAGTAAATCGTCCCGATGTCAATCGAAGTCCTATAATGCCTACCTCACCTACCAAAATAATCGGCATCATCAACCATCTCAAGATCAAAAAAGCCCCAGGTCCGGATGGCATCACTAACCAAGTCATCAAGGCACTACCATGCAAAGCCATAGCACATCTGGCAAACATCATAAACTCCATCCTCAAATGGCAGCACTTCCCCCAGTCATGGAAAATAGCTGACATCATCCCAATTCACAAACCAGGCAAAGACCTACACCTACCTGAAAATTACCGTCCCATCAGCCTGCTATCCAATTTAGGGAAAATAGCTGAGAAAATCATCCTCATCAGACTCCAAGATCATGTCAACCAATTAAATATCATTCCAGAAGAACAATTCGGCTTCCGTCAAAATCACAGCACCACCCATTAAATCCACAGACTGATAGAATACATCACCACAGGATTCAATTGGAATCAACACACTGGAGCTGTCTTCCTAGACATCTCAAAGGCCTTCGATAAGATCTGGCACCAAGGCCTCCTCTACAAACTTATCGCTAACCTTCCACTAAACATGATACACCTGATCAAATCATACCTCTCCAACAGGAGGATGCAAGTCAAAATCAATGAAACAGTCTCAACCCAACGGAAAATCCTCGCTGGAGTTCCTCAAGGATCACTGCTAGCCCCGATCCTGTTCAACATCTATATGGTAGACATCCCTCAAAATCCTCTCACATCCACCATCGCCCTTTATGCTGATGACACAGCTATTCTAGCCATATCTCGTCAACCACTTCTCATCATCAAAAAACTACAAGATACCATCCTGAATCTAGAAAAATGGTTTAAAGACTGGCGACTACAATTAAACCCCCAGAAAAGTACAACGATACTCTTCACAAGAAGACGAGCATCCCCCAAAGGAGACATCACCCTGTTCAACTCTAAAATTCCCTGGAAAACTGAAGCAAAATACCTAGGAATACTTCTCGATAAGCGATTATGCTTCAACAGCCACATCAAGAGTATATGCACCAAAGCTTCAAAAGTTATTGCCCAGCTATACCCCTTGATCAACAGACAGCAAACTAAGCTCAACAAATAAAATACTACTGTACAAGACAGTGATCCGTCCCACAGTCATATACGCCTCCCCAGCCTGGAGCCATACCTCCAAGACAAACATCCTCAAGCTACAAAGACTACAGAACAAATGCCTGCGAATAATTCTGGACGCCCCGTAGTTCATCAGGAACGCCCAGATCCACCGGGACATAAATATCCCCTACATCTCTCCACTACTACGCTCCCTAGCAGAAAAATTCTTTATGAAGACATCTATCCATCCAAACCAACTGATACAACAAGCCGGAAACTATGACGGTAACGAATACTGGAAACATAAAAGACCGAAAGCCATCCTAACACCCAACGACGAATAACCACTTCTGCCCACTCAGGGCGAGCTAAAATAGCTCACAAATCTCTCCCATCACTGCTCCCGAAACAGACAATAGGGAATATGAAAAGCGTCGAGCTTCACCCTCTGCGCCATATATGTCCTGCGTCCTGCCATCCATTTATTCCACTCTTCCACATAAAATTTTTGAATGGTTTATTAATAGATCCATCCAAGAGCTGTAATTGACTTGTAAGGCCTCCAGGAATGACAGCTAATTCTTTATTCATTTCTTTTAGAAGCTTCTTAGTTGATTGTTTTATGCACTCTGAACTGATCCCACACTAACATCGCAGGCTTTTTAAACAATGCACCGGGACGTTTTGCCCATCTTTTGTATCCATAATTTCATTCCTGTTTCATCCATCCAGCCTTTACCTTGAACATGGATAATAATGCCACGAGGAATTCATCTCTCGGTAACGTTTTTCTCTTGAAGATTAACATCGGGGGGTAGTTTTGTTCCGTCCACGCAACAAGCTAAAACTACAGTGTAGTGAGTTTTTTCGTGACCTGTTGTTTTGATCACTATTGATTTGGTGCCTTTTGAATCTACTGTCCGATTTGAAGGAACATCAAAAGTTAGAGGCACTTCATCCATGTTTGCAATTTGATTAAGCTCAAAGTTAAATTTCCTTCTCGCTGATATGACAAATCCATGGAATTCTATAATTTCAGCTTCATAGTCAGTCGGCATTTTTTGGGCTAGGGTGGTTTTTGTACACATGCATAACTCGTATCTTTTCATAAATCTAAAGCGCCAAGACGGTGATCTGGTAAAATCTAAAATTCCATTAGCAATTGCCCATCATTTCGCTTCAAACAATATCTGTTTCTACGAAAATTTTCGTAGAAACAGATATTCATATGTTTCGATGATTTGTTATCCAATCTTTCATTTGTACTAATTCTGGCCATTTTTCTAGGTGCGAACGGAATGTTTTCTTGTGTTTACATGGCAGTTTTAATTGTTCCTCTTGTTTTCTCCACTCGTGAACCTTTTTTCTGTTGGTGGTGGACCAAAATGTCTTTCTGCTGCTCTGTTTCCATATTATTTTGCATAATTTATCACATTTAATTTATAACTCACGTTATATGAAAGTCTTTTTTGTTTTACACTCATTTTTTCTAATTTTAAGATAAAAATTTTAACGACTTATAAAAAATAATTCAAATGAACCATACAAAAGCACATGTTTACACACTAATGACTATTAACGTGCTAAATCGATGATTCACCCACATGCAGCGAGATAACTTAGGTACCTACCTACAGTGGCATACTTACTAATTTTATTAACATATTGTGCCAGTAATTGAACTTCGCTAACAGCTTCAGTACAGTGTAAAGAGTCATATTTTAATGTTACCTTCGGACCATAAGACGCACCCCAATTTTAAGTCAATTTTTCTATGTAAAAAGGAGCGTCTTATGTTCCAAAAAATACAGTAATTGAAAGGTTCAACTGTTACTGAAAGAAAAAAAATTTCAGTCATTTTTAATTTAAATATACAGTATTTCTCATTTGTTTATCTAATCCCCGTGTGTATTAAAAATAACAATAAAGCAGTAAATGAATGGGTCCTGTGTTTTCCATCTCTCTCACTTAAAAAATAATAATTACTGAATGAACACTACTTTATTAAAATAGCTGCAGTCTGACTACAGCTTAAATTGCCAGATCTCGATTTTCAGATTCCTATATGATTTTTCATGGCCTCCACTCACGAGAAATAGCAAAATCTGTAACTCTGTTGTAGATTTTGAGAGATTTCTTCTTTCTGCTTAATGGTGTTAAGGAGAATGAAAGAATGTGTTTCTTGCAGCCGGAAGTTCTGGTCCTTGGGGAAAACTGTCAGAAAGGCTGTTCAAAGGACAAAGGTAAGTAAAGAAATTGGTTCACAAGTTTAAAGTATGTAAGTGTAAATTTTAAAATGAAGTACTCTTTTTTTATGATCTGCACAGAGTTAATCATAAGGAGAAAATTCTAGGCGTTTGACATTCTCTGATCAGGGCCGTCGTAACTCACTAAGACTAAATCAGTAGAACGTAAGAGTAACAAGTTTGGAGGAAGCAAAAACCGGCAGTTTGTATCTCATTTATAAAAGCCCCGTTTTTCGTTTTTAAATTTAAGGGCGGCGAAATAGTGGCAGCCTCGGAGCGACATATACCCTGATGTGGACCCTGTTTCTGACACAGAATGTTAGATATGATGAACGTACATGCACTGCACTCGTGAAGAAAGTAGACAGTAGTTGCTGAGGCTGCCATTTGATGCTCTCTGGGAAATAACACAGTTTTGATATCTGTAAGTGGTAATGCACAATACATATGTTAAGTCAACGAATGTTAGTAACGTGAATGTGAGAACGGGTACATTTTGGTGGTGTCTTTTAAAGTTTTTTTTTTGTTTGTTGCATGATTTCCGATACCTTTTTTTTTCTTTTAAGAGATGTTTTTCAGATCTGCAATGTTACTGCATTGATTTGTGAAACCTTTCATAGTTAGTGAAGGGGGAGAGAAAAGAATTAATTAGAACCCATGTGTGATCGGAGGTTCAAAATGGCAGAAAAATTATTTTCTAGCCAGCTGGGGGAATGATGCATTACCATCATGTTCTGCACTGTGTACCATCTCTCACTGTTGACTTTTGTGGCTGGATGGATCTCAATCCCTTGGATTATAATTCCTTCATCTCTAAGAAGTTGGGTTAATTTAATGAGAGATTAATGAGCACTTGGCTCGCCCAAATTAGGGCGGTGTGGGAGCGCTTGTACTGATGAGCAGAGCTGCTTTCGGGGACTTGTGTTTCCACCTGTCGTTTTCATTGTAGTTAGATGACTCTTGAATGAGTTGATTGGGATGATAGCTGCTTTGGTGAAATATGTAGAGGCAGTTTCATGGAGAAACATGGAAATGTCTGGAATGTTAGCATCTCGGTGGAGGAGAGCATTCCTGACAAACCATGGAGCATCAAATATCATGCGGAGACATTTGTTTTGGATAACTTGTAGTTTTTTGATGTTGCTGTGGGAAGACCATCTGTCACTATCCCTAGAGAACTGTTCATATGTTAATACTGGACGACGGAACAGTGAATATAAATTCCGGAAAGTCCAATTATTCTGAAATGCCTGATCGTCCCAGACATGCAAATATACCATTTGCCTTTGTATTTTAGCCAAAAAAAAAAGTTCCACCATTAAAGCATGGCCATCTTCAATAAAGCACTAAAATTCCTGAGCAATGAGAATTGCTGTATGGGATATATTACTATGTAACTGAACTCTCTCCCCCTCCACAACTACCTTTAAGTTACTGTTACATGCCAAGTAGATTCTCAGTGTATGCTCAGGCGATGCTTTTTTTTTTTTTTTTTTTTTTTTTTTTGTAAATGCGGGTAACATATACAGCAATGCCGTAGGCAAGTGACCAAAATGGTGGCAGGTCTGTGTGATGCTCCATATGAGGAGAGACTGAAGATTTATGGTTTACAGAAGCTAGTTGATCAGTAGATCAAAGGGGGAATATGATAGAGATATAATAAGTTGCTTGGGGAGGGGGGGGGTTATAGAACTGATGTGGAAGAAGTATTTCAGTACATGAATAATGTGGCAAAAACTAGAGGTCATCCACAGAAACTGAGTAAGAGTGTAGTTAGCACGGGAGCGAGGACTAGATTTTTTGCTTGGAGAGTAGTGAATGAGTGAAACAGATTACCACAGTTGTTTATGCTTTGTCGATGCATGATATCAAGGCAAAATACAGATCCAGGTACTAATAATAAATGTTTCTGAAATGGACCTCCCGCAATAAGTAAACAGACCCCATGGTGATGCCCATATGTAATAATAACAATTAACAGATGATACAGCAAGCTGGTGATAGGTCTGTGAAATGTTCCCAATGATGATGGGTCGAAGGCATGTAGGTTTCAAAGTCTAGTTGAGAGGCAGAAGGGGGAGAGATGATATAAGTTACTGAAAGGTTTCCTAAAATTAACACAAATGAACTTTTTCAATACATAAGTAGAGGGCAGTATCCCTGAATGTTGTGTAAAAGTGTGGTTAGTAAGGATGTCCGAATCCTGATTAGATTTTTGCTTGGAATAGCGGTGAACAACTGAAATGAGAGTCAGTTATAAGCACCCTGGCAGTGAATTAATTAAAGAAAAGGTATAAGATGTGTGAATAATGGTTGGTGTGGATCTCGCGCGATGAGTCTTTTAACTCCGTGGAGATACCCGTATAATAACAACAATATTAATAATAATAAAATACTTCTTAAAAACTGAGTTTGAAATAACTGAAATGAAAATGTTACCGTAAAAGTATCACAACGACATCACCTAGCCTGCACCCATTTACATTACAAAAGCTTAACAACGATGTTTAGAAGTTGAATTCTTTCATAAAACTTCACAAATCAAATTAAACTGAAGAGTCAGGACATATCGCTTTGTCTATTTTGTTATAAACATAAGTCTCAAATGTACATAAAGTACAAAATGCTGAACATAACCTTCCTTCTCGGGCGAGTGACCTGTCATACATAATCGTTACAAGTGTAAACAAGGTCACGAGCGCTCACTCAGCATGCAGTAGCATTGTTTGCACACGCTAAATGCGTTAAGCTTCGCTTTCAGTACAACATTCTAGATAAGTTTCCAACTCTCAGTTGTACTAACTTGTGATCTTTCGATTCAAACTCGTACCCCCCCCCAACTAATTAGTGTTTCAACGAAATAAAATATAATCCTCGAAACAAATATGCCACTTTGCAGCAAATGTAAATATACAGCTTTGGAAAAATACATACAGCAAGCATACAATGAGTAAGCTTTGCATGCTTGCTGTATGTATTTTTCCAAAGCTGTATAAATTTTCAAGACCTAATATACAAGTACCTGGTTGTTGTTTTTTTTATTAATTGTCCTTTTATCTGGCGATATTAACAGCCGTTTACAAACTTAATTATGTATCTTGTTGGGCTTGTGCCGTAATATTAGATCATGGGCTTGTAATGTCATGGTTGGGCTGGAACGGTATGAAGAGATGGGATTAATTCTAAATTCTAAATCACTCGACATGCGAGATTCAAGGAAGTATAATTATGCATAAGCAGAAGAAAGTTCAAGAAAACCAGGTCCATGGAATATATCATGCATATGTTTAAGCAATGTCAACCTCTTTTTTCCTCTCAGTTTTACTTTACATAATAGATAAGCTTTTCGAATGCAGGTGGAAGTTTTTTTACTTCAAAAAGTTAAGCTTCCACTCCTTTAAAACTGACAAAAGAGTAAAAGCAACCAACGAGTAACTTTTTTTTTTTTTGATACCTTGCCATCATTTTTAAAACCACTGTATAACTATGCTTATTAAAGGTGTATAAAAAATATTAAGAACGCCAAAGAAAATACAGCAATCCCTCGATTAATGCGTCATTTTTTTTCGATACCCAGATTCGATCAGTGTGCCTCTAAAATTCGATTGGTGCGCCTATATACATCTTAAGAATAAGTGTTACAGATTTAAAAACATTTCGATCTATATATTTTTTATGGCTGACTATTTTAAAAAATCACTCACCAGGATGAAATAATTTAGTTACCGATTAGAAACATTTTACAGAGTTATTTTTTAATGCCATACTACACTATGTTCCAAATTTACCGCCAAAATTTATGTCGTCTGCTTTACATAGCATTTTGCTGAGCATATCTCGTGCAATTGTTTTCTATACTTTTTTATTTTAAATTATTTTCCTAACCTTTAATCATGAGTAAAATAATTAGTGAGCAAAAAACAGAAGTGTGAAAATGATTCGAAAAATAATCTGATTGGAAGAAAAACTTGAAATAATAAGGAAAAATGAGCAAGGCGAGTCCAGAGCAAATATAGGACAAGAACACAAAAATGGGTGAATCAACTGCTGAATACAAAGAGAAAGGTAAGACTGCTTCAGGTTTATCATGCACTGAAAATCAAAGTATTCTAATGATTGAATTAGAGAGACTTCTTTTTGCATGGATCGAAGATTGTAACCAGAAACGGATCCCGTTAAACACTGGCCTTATTAAATCAAAAGCATTGTCTCTTTGTAACCTGGAAACAAAGGGCTATCAATGATGGAAAAGAAGAATTCCACGTTAGTGCTGGGTGATCTGAGCTCTTCAAAGAGAGAAATAGCCTACATAATGTTCTAATCACAGGCGAAGCTGCAAGTGCAGATAAGGAGATATCAAGAGATTTTGAAGAAAATTGTGTAAGAAGAGGACTCACAATGTCGATGAAACCGGCCGTTTTTTTTTTTTTTTTTTTGGAAGCGAATGCCTTCCAAGACTTTTCTAGCCAAATCAGAGAAATCTCAGCCTGGTTATAAAGTTGCAAAGTCGAATGAAATTACTGCTAGCAATATGCGAGCCGTTTGGAAGCACATTCTTCCACATTGAAATGATTTTAGAGGCTTTTCAAATGAATCTAAGTTAATTAAATCTCATTCTGAGAAGTTGAGTGATTCCGACCTGTTAAATTTAGATGCACAGCGGGAAGATCCGAAGAATAAGAAGAAAATTTAATCACTGACAAGCCCAAAGAGGTTTCACAGAAACAATATGAAAATAGTTTTCGTACAATCGAAGTTTTTAAGCAGCAATGCTTAGAGACTGACCCTGGTGAAGAGAGAACCAGTAAAATTTGCAGAAGCAATAGGGCCATACCATCAGTTGTATGAAAAAAAGAAACAGAATTCCCGCCAAAATTAGCTCAATTCTTTGTTAAGAAGCAGAATAATAAATTTATATTCTGGATATGTTTTATTGTCTTTCAGCTTCATGGTTTTTCCTTTAACTAAGCCCTGAGACATACCTTAATTCTTTTATAAAAAAAAAAAAATTAAGGGTTAAAAAAGAAATTCGAGGAACGAATTATGCATTTTCCCATAGGTTATTATATTCGATTAGTGCGTTTTCGATTAATGCGCCTATTTTAAAGAACGCATTAATCGAGGGATTGCTGTATAATAAATAATAATTTTAAAAGTATACAGAAAATCAGAATAAACTGGAGTAAAATGAACCTAAATATAACCACTCACTGAAAATCACCACTGTTAAACATGCATTAATTGTAAGCCTATGAAAAATAATGTATGGAATGGCACAAAAAACTACTGAACTTTGACACCCCCCCCTTCATTCAGCACACACTCTATGAGATATGCGTTCGGTAGTGTTTTTTTTTTTTTGTGCCATATCGTACAAACAGCACAGCATTCAGACAGCTACAGGCACGAAGGGATACACTAGGTTAGCTACAATTCTACTAATCACATGTGTTCTTTGTGTTCACTGGTTATTCATATGGTAATTGTCCTTTCTAAAAGGATTTGTGTCACTAGAGGATATGTTATCTTGCGTGAAAGGACTATTACCACATGAATATTAATATTGACATAATCTAATCTGAGGAGGGAACTGCAGGATGTGAACAAGTTTACACAGGCTATATCTCTGTGGAATGCTTGCAGCATCTTGTGACATCCACAAATACCTATTAGGAAGATGTACTCAATAAACTGACCATTCAGTATTTACACACAAACATACACTATCAAATAAATCTAAACTGCATATGCCTCAACATGTGGACTCTCTTTTGGTCCTTATCACACTTTCTATCCTTTTGGGCATACTCTCCATCAGTTTGTCATGATGAGCCAGGTATTCTGGACCATTCTTCTTTCAATTTGATCTCTGGTCCATACACTATTGCTGGATGCACTAGCCTAGCCTGCACCCAATGTTTTCCAGTTTGTACCAAAGGTATCTTACTGAGGTGCAATCACAACTCTGCACAGGCCAGTCAAAATTTTTCTACATCACTTTCCTCAAAGTATGTTATTATGACAACACCTGCAATATGATAATGGACTGTAATGTTGAAAAGCAATTGACTCTGCTCCATATGTTTAACCCTTTATTTGGCATTGCTGCCTCAGGCAACATGACTTTATAGTTGTTCTATTCTCATGCCAATTAGGGTTCCCACCCAACTGGCACCATTTGTTGACATAAACTTTATTATTATTGTGCGACACCTCCAGGGAGTCCAAGGACTCATCATGGGAGGACACACCACTCTACTTCGCTAAATACATCTCATCCTCTCCATTTCTACTTAATTCTCCAACTATAACACTACTACAATTAACGCCATCTATTGCCCATCATCACCAACAACAGTATTATTTTGTCTGTAAATTGGTATGTTCTGAAGGCCGATTTGTCTGTACGCAGGATGAAAAACCCAAGATGAAAAAACGCAGGAGAAAAAAAATCGGCTAACTCACCTTCAACTGAAAAACCCCATATAAGGATTTCTCTCATCACGCCAAATCGAACCCAGGTCTTTCCCAATCAAAGGGCGCGATGTTCCGCTATTCTTCCAATTGTGCTATGGTGGCTATGATTCAAATTTGATTTTAAAAAAAGTGCATCCATGAAGACAAATGTTGCCTGGAAGCAATAATGACAACAACTGGGTGAAAATCTTTATTAGCATGAGAATAGAACAATTGTAAAGTCATGTTACCTGAGAGCAACACTGCCAAATAAAGGGTTAAAGAATATCTGGCTTATGTGTTCTAAACATATGGAGTATACACGTTTGGTTTATATATATATTCTAAACATTAGTCTGTGCGGTTAGCCAAGTGTCTACATGCTTTGCAACCATATGCCTAGGAAAGGAATGTCCTGGGTTCGATTCTCTTCGCTGACGTGAGCAGCTTAGGATCTTTTTCAGATATAGCCAAGTTAGCCAGTCTTGGGTGTGGACTGCAGGGTTTTTTTCCCCAGTTGTTCTGGGGTTTTGCATCCTGCAAGCAGGCAAACCGGCCTTGAGAACTCAACACTTCTACAGACATAGGATATACTGGGAGGTATAGGGCTAACCACCTTATCCTTGTGAACGGTTGCGGTTAAATGAAATGAATAGAAAACCCTCAACATCGCAAGATAAAAGAGGGAAAAAGGAAGGAAACAATGTGCACTGTCGTAACGACAACATTTTTGGAAGGATTCCAAACACCAAATATGAGTAAAAATCCATCTGACCAGAATCCTGCAATAACTGTGAATGGATGGAAAAACAATTAAAAGATGCTTATAAATTCTGAAAACACCTGAAAATGAGAAGTGCAATGTACTGCAGTGAAAATCACCGATATACAAAAGGAAATATGATAGCCAAGAATGAAGACCCATTATATTCTAACATCAGTTGCAAAGTTTGCACATCAAGATTTATCCATTGTCACATATAATCTGTAACTAGAAAAAGAGTTAGTAACTAGTGTTACAAAAGGCAGATAACAGAATATTTAAAAGAATTCTGAATTATTATTATTATGGGTATCTCCATGGAGTAAGTTGACTCATCGCGGGAGACCCAAACTATCAAAACAATATCTATCATATCTCTTCTTGAATTCATTTACAGATGAAAAACTCACAACTGAGTCAGACAATGCATTCCACTCATTCACCACCCTCCAGGAAAAAAACCTTGTTCCCACACCTTTGTTAAACCACACTTTTCCTTAATTTCCAGGGATGACCTCTTGGTCTTCCATCACTATCAACACAGCTGAAATATTTCCCCTGCTTCAATCTTATAAAAACCTTTTAGTAGTTTAAATGTTTCTATCACATTCTCTGCTTATCAACCAACCTCCGCAATCCACAAGCTCTCAATCTATCAATGTAGGGAACATTTTTTACATCACTCACCAACTTAGTCACTCTCCTCTGAACCCTCTCCACAACCTCCTCATCTCCAAGGAATCCAGGTGACCACACTTGAGCACAGTAATCCAAATGTGGAAGTATTAATGCCTTATAAAGGGGAATAATCACCTCTTTATCTCTGGATGTTAGTGTGTTCTTCAATAACCAAGTAATCCTGTGTGCAATCTTGGACACCTTAGCAGAGTGTCCTCTGAACTTCATCTCCCTATCCACCCCCCCCCAAGTCTCATCAATCTCTTGGAGTACCGTTCCATCAATGTAGTACACAGCTGGTAATCTTTTAATCCCAAAATGGATAACTTTACACTTTTCAACATTGAACTGACATCCATTACCTTTTGACCATTTTGCCAGCTTATTTAAACCATCCTGCAAACTCTCAACATCAGTTTGATTTTTTATTGCACTACCCAACTTTGCATCATCAGCAAATAACTGCATATCTCCCTTCAAGCCATTTCCTATATCATTTATGTACAAATTAAACAATAATGGCCCAAGCACAGAGCCTCTGAGGCACACCACTGGTCATCTGCCTCATCCTGGACTCTGCTCCTCCATACACCACTTTCTGGTATTTCTCCTGGAGCCATTCTCTTATCCATATCACCAGTTTAGTATCCATCCCCATCTGCTCCAATTTGCACAACAGTATTCCATGGGGTATCCATGTCAAAAGACTTAGAAAAATCCAGAAGTATCACTGTGTAGCCATTTCGTTTGTCCAACTCAGATGTCATTCTACTATAAAAAAGTTAATAAATTGCTAAGGCAGGATTGACCTTTAACAAAATCGCATTGGACCCTATAGAGTATCACATTCCGATCCATCCATTCTTGAATTCTGTCTTTAACTATCTTTTCCAATACTTTTACCACCACACCCAAGATGGTGAATGGTCTGTAATTAACTACCACAGTCTTAGAGCCATTTTTATGCAAAGGAACTACTTTGCCTTCCTTCCACTCCCTAGGGACCATACCAAAGTTCAAACGTAAGTTAAATAACCAAGTAAGAGGCGTCGACAATTCCTTTGCACATTCATGCAACACCCGAGTTGATATTCCATCTACAGCAGTGTTTGCATTTAAATTCTGCAATATACTAAGTAACTCTGATTTATTAACTTCAACTCTCACATTAGTTATTGCTACAGGTACAGAGATATCCTCACTTGGGTGATAGACTTTTGAAAAGTAATCACTCAGTAACTCTACTATTACATCCGAATTGCTCACCTCAATACCATCAGCACCCACTAAGAGTCATTCTTCCTTTTACTTGCCACATAGAAGAAGAACTTTTGGGATTACCCTTGATCTCACTGGCTAAGGTCTTCTCATAATCTGATTTAGCTTTTCTTATTATGCTGGTAACCTTCCTAACTTGAGCCTTATACTGATTGCCTTTCTCCTTGTAAATTCTCCATAAGATTTTCTTTTTTTGCAGATCAAGCATGATATTACTACTACCATTCATCCATCTAACACCTACCTTTTTTGTCTTCCTGACCATGGAAATAGATTCTGATATTGCCTTCCTCAGATACCTGCTGATTTTATCCCATGCACTGCTAACATCTTTCCCCTGCAATATGTTCTACCATGGGATGGCTGTAAGCTCATTCCGAAGCTTGTTTGTTTAAGAGAATAATCCACAAATTTTGCAACCTCCCAAGTCAATACCACATAATCGCGCTCACCAAATTGGAGGTAACAAGGACACCTCACTTATGCATATATCCCTCTGAACCAATGACCAGGTCCAACACACACACACACCATGAGTCCATTCAGTTATGTGCTGTTTCAAGTAATTATCTCTTAGGTGTATGAATTACATTTCCTTTTTGCCACATGATATTTCCTCCTTCCAATTGATATCACCATAATTAAAATCCCCCATAATAGTCACAAAGCCTGCACTCTTGCATTAATTTGCTGTTGCATGAATTCAATATCATCCCCTGTATCCCCTGGCCTATAGCAGCAACCAACTGTATATTTGGTTGCGTTGGTCACTGTTTCACACCAGACCACCTCAAATGAACTATCATTCACTTGTCTATCTTCTTGATATACTACTTTCTTTGGCTGCAACTCATCAGCTATCATCAATCAACAGTACTCCTCCCCCATTCTATCTTCTCTATCCTCCCTGAAAATACTGTACCCATCACATTCAATTCCAGTAACCACATCGTCTACTGACAGCCAAGTTTCACTAATTCCTACAACTTTTGGTAAGATTGCACTGATTAATGCCAAAAATTCTTCCCTCTTATTTCGAATGTTTCTTGCATTAGTACACAAAAATTGCAGATTCCCTTTAGTTCTTGTACCAGCTTTAGAACTGATATGCATGTCACTGATTTCAGTAGTCTCATGCTGATTTTTATCCACTCTATTCTGCAACTTATTCCCCGAATAAGGATCAACGATTTGTTGATCCTTATTTGCGGAATAAGGATCAAATACACATTCACTTATTAAGAGCAAATACTTGAGTTTCTCCAAGCTTTTCCATTACATTTGCCCAAAGATGGGTAACATGTAAAATTATCATTAAATAGTAACAAAATCCATCCTAGCAACACATACACTTTGGCACTTTCTCTACATGTTCCTTAATCTGACCTTTCCATCTTTTTCAACATTTTTAGAATTCTCCATTTTTACCTCTCCTTTTTAATCAGAGCTGATGTAGCTCAGTCACCAACAACAACACTGTTTCGGGTAGAAAGACCTAGGTTGGAATTCTGTCTAGGACATAAAGAACGTTCATAAAGGTTGCTTTTTTTCAACTGAAGGTAAATTAGCCAGTCTCATACAGAGGTAGCAGGATTTCCCTCCTGGAAACTCAAGTGCGTGAACCTGCAGAACAGGCAAACCAGCCTGAATACAAGCAATTTACAAACATAACACTGGCCTCAGATCTTAGTTTCTTCAGTGTAATTCAGAGCAACGCAATATTTTTAATCATTTTTAGATCCTATACTTTTTGATTTTTCTGATTCACTGTTCTTTGCAGTATCGTTTTAACTGCCTGGATTCTATTCTTGTCCCTTCATGTAATAATTTGACAGTGAGGTTCTTTAAATTAAGGGGATAAAAATCCCTTATTATTTTACAGCCAGTATGGGAAACTCTAATATCGAAAATAATAAGAGATTTTTATCCCCTTAATTTAATTAACTTCGCCAGAAAAAATAGCCGTTTGGCTTTTCATCTTAGTTATAATATAATATAAGGGCACACCATTCTGGCATTTGTATAGTGAAGGTATGCAAGTTCTTTTCACTTGAACTTTGATATCATCCAGGTCTAGCTACTCACTGATGAGACCTCAAAAAAGGTTGAAACCGGTCTGGGTAGTGACCTCTCCTCATAATGTAAAGCAGTATCACATCTCCTAGGAGCTGTGCGTTTTTACATTATGAGAAAATATCAAGGAGAGTGAGGGATCTTGCTCCACCTTTGCTTCGAGTTGCCTGGGCGTTGTACTACCAGGTGGTCACTTACGCTTGGATTTGCCAATAGTTCTTCGGCATGAAACTCTTAGATCGGAGTTTTCGATCTTAGAGTTTCGCATACTGGCTGTAAAATAATAAGGGATTTTTATCCCCTTAATTTAATTAACTTCACCAGAAAAAATAGCCATTTGGCTTTTCATCTTAGTTATAATAGTGAGGTACTTTATCATACCTTATCCTAGGATGTCTTCAACACTGCACACAGTGCTCGCAAAACCATATCTTTAACTCTTTCTCTCACTCTTTATACAATCACACACACACTCCCTCAAACAATGTATCCCACTCATCAACTCTTCTTGCCAAATATCTGCTCCTCAAACCTTCCTTATGCTACTTCAAGTTATGGCCTTGTCTACATTAATCTGGTACAAACCTTTCACCAATTAATGTCTCAATCATATCATCCCTTTCGCTTCAAACTCTACTGGTGGTATTTTTATCTTTATTAATGTTTGTGTGTGCATGCACGTGCGCACGTTTTGATCTTTATATCCAACATTTCAGAAATGACACAGCACATTAGTCATGCTTCTCTGAACCATTTCCAAAATATCTTCATCCCTTCAAAAACTGGGTATTACACCTGCACAGTGAAACTCTAACCTCTTCACTTTTACATGTCAATGTCATTTTTTATCATTACCATAATCTGTCATGCTGGCTTCATAATTCTAGTAATGTAGCCCCTAAATTTGACGTCCTTCCTTGCTGTTGTCTTTAAATCACTTATTTCTTCCACAACCATAAAGACACCCACCATTAATAACTTCTTTATTCTGAGATAATGCTCCTTCAGACAAAATTTACTAATACCAATCAGACAACAAATCTCCTACCTAACTTGATTATGTATTTTCTAATCCCATCTGTTATAATTTAAATACCAACTTGTCAGATGCTAAGATTGTCAAAATATGAACTTACCTTAACAAACTCATAAATGACTCCATAGAAAAACCTTTCAAATCCTAGTCCTTACTAATCTCTCTAGCACATTTTCATCCCTTCAAACTGTACATATATACAGTTTGAAGGGATGAAACCTGCAACTGTAGATATATATGCTAGCATGTAATTTGAAGTCTTAGTCTTATCACCCTCTTTGCACCTACTCCTTGTATATTAAAATGAGAATGAAGTATTTTATAAGATATACCTGAAGTAAAATACTCCACTGCCATAAAAATCGGATACCATAGAATACTTTGTCAAACACTAAAGTATTCTTATGATAATTTCAATGTCAAACAAATCTTCCATTTATTAATACAAAATTTCTTAATAACATCCAACTCAATTCATGGCATTAAGTTTATTTATTTATAATAAAATAAATAGACCTAACACTTTTGCATTCCTCGAAGATGTAGGTAACATTTTTTTTTTTTTTTTATTCCTAACTTTCTGGAAATCAGCAGGTTGAATGCAGTACCAGAGTATGCAAATATGAGGCCATGTTCTTAACTTATATATACTCATGTGTACTGTCAGTTGTGTGACTCATGAAATTAAATACCTAAACTTCTTCCATAAGGAAGAAAACCCTACTTGTCCGCATCAAAGATAAACTAAAGGTGGAAGTAGCAAGTTTTTTTATTCCTAACTTTCTGGAAATCAGCAGGTTGAATGCAGTACCAGAGTATGCAAATATGAGGCCATGTTCTTAACTTATATATACTCATGTGTACTGTCAGTTGTGTGACTCATGAAATTAAATACCTAAACTTCTTCCATAAGGAAGAAAACCCTACTTGTCCGCATCAAAGATAAACTAAAGGTGGAAGTGGCAAGGAAAAAAATCGTAACTTCTACATCCTTAATGACATGGAAATTAACATAATGCTACATGGCAAAATGTAAGACGATTATGCACATACATAAAATTTCTTAACAAGTCACTGTTTGGCATAGGGTTTCATACTGTGGCTAATCAGTCTGTTTTGAATTCTTTTCTCTGAAAAACCTCTCGAGTTCCTTAACTATCAATTTAAGTTTTGCAAGAGTTGTAATATAGCTGGCATGTTTAATTACAGAAAGTAAAATATTTAATTTTAGCAGAACTGTTTTCCTACAAATGGTGTTGTAGAGCAATTATTGCACTGATAAAACCAAGTACACTGATTACAGATACACCATCAATTTTCCATTAAAGGATGGTCTGGCTCCTCCTTCAGTCCAAACAAAATTATGATAGCATACTTCAAATCCCCATGATTATCCAACTAATTCACTGGGAAGCCAGAGATGAAACTGCATGTGTGCACATTGGCTTATTTACTTACATCTGTACTTAATGGTGATTTCTTGTTTTTGAACGATTCTTCGCTTCTTTTGCTTATATGAAATCTTAGTTGGAATTTATAAGCAAGTGCCATTTCACAGTGATGGTGGTGTGAAGCATATGCACAAGTCCATATACACTTATACACTCGCACAGTATCATTTATACTAATGCATTTTATTTAATCATTTAATTCACATTTCATTTACATAGAATATTTCATTTTCTAGCTGTCCATGGTGCTTTAGAGCATAGGTGGGCAACAGCAGGCCCGCATGTGGCCCTTAATGTGATTTTGTGCAGCCCATGGCAGGATAAAAACTATATTAAATTATATGTAACATCAATTTAGCTATTAGTTTTGATTGCAGATTTTCTGATTGATATATACTAGTTATATTCATTATTTCTGATGACAGAAACAATTTATATTCTCAACATGGAATCAAAATTGCTTTAAAAAGATTACTCAATTTATAACATCTACTGATTCTCTGTGCGAGTTGTAGTAGTGGGAGTGGTAAATTTCTATGCAATCCAGAGTAATGCATCATTGAAAGTCACTTGCTCTGCTCTGGTTACAGTGTTCAGTTTCAGAGACTCAGTATTATTGTTGCAGTTTGTGTCCCCTGGTCAGTTACTTAAGCCTTTGTGTACTGTGAGTAAACAACGTAAGATCTGTGAAAAAAACAGGTCATTTCAGGAGAAATGGGAAAATGAATTTCTGTTTATAAACAATAACGACAACAATCTAGAGTAACGCATCATTGAAAGTCACTTGTTCTGCTCTGGTTACAGTGTTCAGTTTCAGAGACTGTATTATTGTTGTAGTTTGTGTCTCCTGGTTAGTTACTTAAGCCTTTGTGTACTTTGAGTAACAAACGTAAGATCTGTGAAGAAAACAGGTCATTTCAGGAGAAATGGGAAAATAAATTTCTGTTTATAAACAATAACGACAACAAACCATAGTGCCTTGTGTATTTGCAAGTATTGTCTGTGCAAAAGGAATATAACCTCAAATGCCACTACATACGGCACCATGCCGCTAAATACCAAAAATACGTTGGACAAGTACGTACTAAAATTGTACGTAATTTGAAGAGAAAGGTTAGTGCTCAGAAATCTATTTTTACTAAACCAACATCAATACAAAAAACCTCATTCTTGGCATCGCTTGTTGTAAGCACAAAGATAGCAAAAGCAAAAAAATCATTATTTGATGGTGAATTTGTAAAACACTGTTCTGTGAAAATGGCACATGCATTTGGGGAAGATAAAATTGCCAGTGAGTTTGAAAGCATCCCACAATCAAAACAAACTGCAACAAAAAGAATCAAGGAAATAGGTTCTCGCATATTAAATAAATTAAAAAGTGTTATTACAGATTCAGCTTACTTCTCATTTGCTCAGGATGAATCAACTGACATAACAGATACAGCTCAGCTTCTAATTGTCATTTGAACTGTTTCCAAAGACTTTGTTATTAATAAAGAGCTACTAGCATTAGAGTCACTGCATAACACAGCCAAAGGTCAAGACATTTATGATGCAATTATGAAGGTTGTAAATGGTACTGGTGACATCAACAATCTCACAGCTATTGTGACAGATGGCACCAAATCAATGCATGGCACTCAAACAGGCTTAGTTGGCTTACTAAGGAAGACTGGAATCAATTGCCCTGTATTGCACTGCATTATACATCAGGAGGCTCTGTGTGGTAAAATTCTGGAGATAGAGGATATTATGAAAACTGTAATTAAGTGTGTGAATCTAATTAAGGGTGGAAATCGGGCCTTGACACACTGCAAGTTTCTTTCTTTTCTAACAGGACTGGAGGCAGAATATGATGATTTAGTGTTGTACACAGAAGTACATTGGCTAAGCAGAGAGAACTGTTTGAAACAGTTTTTTGCTTTGAGAAAGGAAATAAAACAGTTTTTAGAGGAACACGAGAAGATAAACAAAGAACTAACACAAAACTATGTGATCCTCATTTTAACAGCTTACTCACCTTTCTAACAGACATCACACACCACATGAATGAACTCAACGTGAAGTTATAAGGACGTAACCTAACAATCTCAGATTTAGTTGGACACCTAGATGGGTTCATAAGTCAACTGAAGGTTTTTAAATTCACCCTAGTCAGAGGAAACTTGGTACATTTTCCTTCCTGCAGGGAGTTGATGGAGGAGAGCCATGACCTTGACTTCAAGTTTTCAGTGCCAATGTTAGACCAACTTTTGGAGCAATTCAGTAAGTGATTTTCTGTCTTCAGTGACATGCGGCCACAACTGACATTATTTAACAACCCAACGAAATGCGACATTTCAGAGCAGCATGACACTATTCAATTGAAGTTGGTGATTTCAGTTTGAGAATTGCATCTATGTTTGGAAGCACATACATATGTGAATGCACTTTCTCAACTATGAGGACGGTTAAATCGTCACAAAGACGCGAGTGACTGATGACCACCTTCAGGATTTGTTACAAATATCGTCATCATCATTGAAAATCGACTTTGATGAACTTCTTGCCACACATGAAACCCCACAGTATTCTCATTAAGTTGTGTTACATGTAGAAAAACCAGAAATATGTAATTAAATTTCATTTAACAACTTATATTTAAATCAATCAAGTATTTTATATTGTTCTCCCAGTAGTAAAATAATTTAACAAATATTATAGTAATTCAATACACATAACTATTGCCTTGAAAAAATGCAGAGTTTATTTTTATTTGAGTTCTGTTTAAAAGTGTGCGGTCCAGGTCCGTGATGCTACCACTCATCATATGTTGGCCACGCCTGCTTTAGAGACATGGGAGAGGTATAATCAGTGGGTAGAGTGGCTCTCTCTCTCTCTCACACACACACACACACACACACACACAATGTTTGTTGTTCTTGAATTGCAGCCGAAATGACTAAGGCCTATGAAGCCAGAGTATCGTTTGTTTAACTGTGAGTGTTCTTGTGGCTGGTTTTCATTTGTGGGATGAAAAAGCTGAGTTTCTGAGAGAGAGAAAAAAAACTTTCACCTCTGTACAAAACCAGTCAACTGGACTTCAGTTGAAAAGCCCTTATAAAAGTTCTTTGCATCCCAGATGAAATTCAAACTTGGGTCTTTTTAACAATGTTAGCTGAGCTATAGTGGCTCTAGCTGCATTTGTGAGCAAAAAAAGAACCTTTGAAACCTATTACACATTGTATCTGGAAATATAGTAGACGGATTTCTGAGTTAGATAAGTCAAAAATCCTGCACTAAAACACTGAAAACATGGTTTTCATAGCATAACTAAGCACTCAACAAACAAGATAAGTCATTAGGTGTTAAAAATCAGCTACTATTAATCATCTGAAAATATTAACAAATGAAATTGCATTTATTAATGTGGTTATTTCATTAAATTCCATTTCTAAGATGAGTTCTTCTAACACAGCATGTATTAACTTTCTCTTATGGCTGTACAGCTCAAATCAAGGCTTGGCTTCCTCAGAATGTTCTCTCTCTCTCTCTCTCACAGAGAGAGAGAGGGGGGAAGAGGGGGGGGGAATGCATGTATTTAATGAAACTTCATTTTAACACTGACAGGTTACAATAACTACAGCACTCAATCACACGAGTGTGCTGACACGATGGTTGAGTTTTCATCTCAATGCTGCTGTGAATAGACCATTTTCATCTCACTGCATTTGGAATTAAGTTTATGGATAGAGCTGTAGTTTGAAAATAACACATTCATTTTCTAATTCTTAAAATGAACATGAATGGGCTAAAGAATTTACTGGCTATTACTCGATGCAATGATTTTACCAATGCATTATTTCATTTACCTATCACCAGTGTCAAGTAGCTGACTAGATACAAGTTAGTAATCTTAACAATTGCTGGAGGGAGTTGTCTTTTTAAAAGAATTATATATGCAGTGTTTATTTTTTTAAACAACTATTATGAGGAACAAGAACAAAGCTACTGTGACTCTAGTGACCAACTGCGAAACATATTCAGAAAATCAGTAGCCTGGAGAAGTAGCTGGCTGTCTTTTTTTTTTTTTTTTTCGTATAAATTTATGTCTCTGAATCAAATTTATTGAAATATGATTTGGAGACATAAATTGGTAGAATTCATGCAAATATTGAGAAGATTATTCACAAAGTAACCCAAATAAGGAATATTCTATAACTGTTATATAAAAGGTAAAGTCTGCAAGAAATAGATTTGTCACAAAGAATGTGCCAAATAAAGAAGATGTCATGAGGAGAGAGACAAAGAATGAATTTGAAACAATATGATAAGTTAAGCAATGACAGTAGACTGTAATAAATTTTGTAAATTTAGTTTGACTTAAAATCTGTCTTTGTTAGTAAGATCATTGGTTGCAAACCATGAGACAATATAGAATGTCTGATCACATAAAACAGCATTAAATAATGACAAGGTATTGCTTTTCTTATTCAAGAGAGAATTACAGCAGAGTCATGAATAACCAACCTTCAGTTAAATGATGTGAAGATTTCAAAAACAGTTTAGTACTGTTTCACAAGTAGGGCAGACACAATCAGTTTGGTTTAAATCATGCATCTGACATGCACCATATACTACTGCAGCAGAATGCATTGGAACAACATATCACTCACTACTTCTTCGAAGTTTTCCCACTTGGTTATACTATAAATTAAAGATACCAAGAAATTATATACATATACGTAGTTTAATCCTTTATCCAAGTGTAAGCAAACAAGTTTGCACCTGAACTCTTCACAGAACTGGGGCAACTCATATATAGAAACTTATGACTTCACATCACTTGCCTTAGTATCCCATAATGCAAAGCACATCTCCTTGAGAAATGTATAATGCTATGCATTATGGGAAGGGTCACTACCCAGATTGGTTTTGACCTTTATTGAGGTCTCATCAGTGGGAGCGAGACCCAGAGGTGATACCAAGGTTGAAGTAATGCAGAAGTCATATTTTCATATATGAGTTGCCAAAAGATGCCATACCTTATTATTAAAATACTTGATCAGAGATAGTTGTTGGAAGTTTTTCCACTTGTTTATACTATAAATTAAAGATACCAAGAAATCATATACTTGGTTTAATCCTTTAAAATTTTGCAGGCTAAACTATTTTTGCACCAGAACTATTTTCAGGTGCAAACTTGTTTGCTTACACTTGGATAAAGATTAAACCAAGTAACTTAGTATCTTTAATCTATAGTATAACCAAGTGAAAAAAATTCCAACAACTATCTCTAATCCAGAGTATTTTAATATTAAGTTATGACACCTTTTGGCAACACATATATGAAAATACGACTTCTGCAGAATAGGGAACAAGATGGCGGCTCATGTGTTAGTGTTTCATGTATGATGGCGAATTGCGAATTTGATTGATATGTTTTTTAGCAATTTATGCTTTCGTGTCGAGTATTATGTTCACATGTATTGATCAAGCTTTCTGATTACGAAAAGTTTTCGTAAGTTACAGGTGAGTAAATACTCTAATTTCAATTTTTAGTTCCGTCGGAAACCATCTTCTAAGCCTAATCACAGGGCATACTAAACTATATATCGTACTGCTGGAAAACACCAGATTATGTCTATGGAATTTGCTATGGCAAAACCTCTGAACGAGACCATTTTCGAGGAGGTATATAATGAATTGAATTCCTCAGATTAGGAAAACTTCTGAGTGATAGTTGGCCGGGAAAAGTTAAGCTTTTTGACTCATTCCCACCCTCTGCAGTCACAGAAGATAATTCAGACGATACAAGTGAGGAGCTCATTACTCAGTTGCAGTCTCCCCCAGACTTGAAGAAGTTCGTGTGCGCAAAACCCCTGACACAGAATCTCCCATAGATTTTGGTATGGAAGAGGATACTCCCACTTCCAATCCCTCGACCGCCACGAAAGAGAGGGTTCCACCGATAGTCCTACGGGAAAAGAAAAGATGGACACAATTAAGGTCCACCATGATAAACTCACAGATACAGTATCTCTCAGCCAAGAACACTGATGATGGTATAAAAATTCAGCCGGCTACTGTGACTGATTACAGGAAACTGACCAAAGTGTTAGGCTCTAGCAATATTCAATACCACACCTTTTCTCTTAGTTCAGAGAAAAATCTGAAGGTAGTACTGCAGGGTGTCACGGAGGATACAATTACAGATGAAACTGAGGCTGACCTCCACCACCAGGACCTGCCACCTATTAAGATCAGCATAATGTGATCTATATAGATAATATGCATCCTTGTTGCCTGATTTTACATAACACTATTTTCTTGTATTTCCTTCAATTCTAACTGCTGACTTACAAGTTAAATACAGACTATTAATTGTTCTGTATAATATTGCATTTCTCCCATATAACTGTAGTGTTTTGAAAAGCTTTTCTCTGGGTACCTAGTTGTATGTCTTTTCTGGGTCTGCAAACCTCAACTACACACCCTCCTTATATTCCCACGATTTCCAAACTATTTGTTGTAAAGTGAAAATCTGATCTTGACAACCTCTATTTGACCTGAACCCAGCTTGTTCTTCTCCAAGTTTTTGTTTCACACTTTTTCTTAGCCTCTTCTCAAGTATGCTTTCTTAAATTTACTAGGAACACACAGTAAGGAAATTCCTCTATAATTCTCACATTCAGCTTTATCCCCCCCCCTTTTTTTTTGATAGATGGGAACTATGAGAGCTCTACTCCAATCATCTGGAATTTGACCTGCTGACCAGGCCTTCTGAATTATACAATGCAACAACCACTGCAAAACTTTTATATCTCTTTATTTGAGCATTTCTGGTTGAACATTATCTACTCCAGCTGTCTTTCCACATTTCAAGTTTTCGATAGCTTTTTTCTACCTCAAGTATTGATATGTATTCCTGTTTGCATTCCTGAAAATGTTCAACTACTGTTCTGTCACTGCTTGTTTCATTTAATCTTGAAAAGTAATTTCTTGAGACATCTAGGATATCCTTATCTTCACTTTTTATATCACCTTTATCATCTTTGATTCCTTTTACTGCTCTTTTATCAATTTCTAAGTTTTTTCAATAGCCTCCAAAACATATTGCCACCTTCATGATATTTCTCTTATATAATCTTAAGTTTTCTCATGACTTTGTTTAGCTACTTTTATTAGCTACACATAGCTTAGCTCCCTTACATATTTCTCTGTATTCTTTTAGAGCATCTGTCAACTTATTAGCTAGGAACTTTTGGTTCCTAGCTAATAAGTTGTCCTTTTTGATTTTCCAGGACTTTTCTTGAACTTCTTGTGTCCACAACAGAGTTCTTAATTTTCTTTCCTTGCAGACAAATTAACCATATGCCATCAGAGTTTTCCCACTGAGATTCCAAGGTTTGTCTCTTGTTTTTAAAATGTTTCATTTTTTTCTCGAATTATATTTATACTGCTGAGTCTACAGTTTACCTGTAAAACTTTAATTCTTTTTAAAACTCTCTTACGTGCTTTTCTTTTCAATGTGATATTCACTTTTTAAAACTAAATAATAGACACTCCCAATTGCAAATCCTCTATACACTCTTGTATCCTGAACCAGCATAAAAATTTCACTGCCAAAAATGACCTGCTTTTCTTGGGATTATCCTGGAATAATTATATTAGTAAATTAAAAAAAGAAAGTCATAACAACAACCCAAAGCAATCAAGTTCTTACAAAAAGAAACAACAGATACTGGAGAAATAAGTGAACGAATGATCAATTATTTTATTACTAGAATGAATGATAATAATCACAAGTATCATTTAAGTTTATGTAGAAATGTAAATGATAATACTCTCACATGATGGTAGAAAACTCCCAACAAGAATGCAGTCAGGAGTACGTATCCATAATTGAAGTAGAAAAAGTAATCAAAAACCTAAAATGTAGAAGGGCAGTTGGAATCAGTACTGGATCAAAATAATTTCACTCCCTGGGCAGACTCTGTGTTGATGCCCCTAAGTTTTTTTTTTAAATACTTATACTTACAATTAGAAAGTACTTAAGTATTTTTTCAAATTATTAATAATTTCATAACTTCATGAAATTATTAATAATGAAATTATTTCTACTTATCAGTTTTATTCACTCAGATATACTACACAAAAAAGACAAAATTGATTACAAACAAAAATTATCGATTTTACACTGTAATTTTAATTTAATCAATTCTAATTTAGATATATTTTTTTCTTGATTTTAAATCTGCAAAAGCTTTTATTCTTTCACTAATGTCTATTTTCTGAGCAACAGCATTTTTAATAGATAACAAGGCTAAAGAATTTAATATTTCACTCCCTTATGTCGATTGCAAATATGTTTTGATAAGTTTTAATTTGCTAAGACTTCTTTCAGCTGTTGCTACTGTTATAGGAATTGTCAATGCGACCGACCCACGTATCTGAAACTATATTCTGCAAATTGCTTGCTTTTAAAATTGTAAAGTTTCTTACGGCAAATTGATGTTTTCCGGAAGTGAACTGTCATTTTTGAATTTGAAATTTGAGAAACATTATTTTCATTATTTTTGGAAAGAGTGCCAGCCTTAGTTTTGGTGCCCCTGGGCAGGTGCGCTGTCAGCCTACCCCTTAATCATTTACTGGCTGCAATAGATAAAATACATAAAAGAAATACTCAAATATGGAGGTATAAACGTTTTACAGTGGCTGCATTGCATAATTCAGGCCTGATGAGAGGGTCGAATTCTGGATGATTGGAGCAGAGCTCTCATATTACCCCATCTATAAAAAGGAATGTAAAACTGAATGCATGAATAACAGAGGTATTTCTCTATTGAGTGTTTCTGATAAGATTTATGCAAGATACTTGAGAAATGGCTAAGAAAAATTGTGGAAAGGAAGCTTGGTAAGAACAAGCTGTATTCAGACCAAATAGAGGTTGCCAGGATCAGATTTTCACTTTAACACAAATAGTTGAGGAATCTTGGGAATATAACAAGGATTTGTATTTAAGTTTTGTTGTAGAAAAGGCATATGACAAGATGCCAAGAGGAAAGCTCTTCAAAACACTACAGTTATATGGTGTAAATGGGACATTACATCAAACAATACATAGTCTATATTTAAGCTGTAAGTCAGCAGTTAGAATTGAAAGAGGTACAGGAAGATGGTTTGAGGTAAAATCAGGTGTGCGACAAGGGTGAACATTATCTCCACTGTCATTCATCATCTATATGGATCACATTTCAAATGAAAGTGGTATTAAATTTCATATCAAGATTGGCAATGTTAATCTTAGCTGTTTATTTTATGTAGATGTTGTTACACTTCTGAATAAATTCAGTACAAGTCTAGAAGATTCCCTAACTAAACTGAATACTGTAATAAATTTAGTATGAAAATCAGCAATAACAAGACAAAGACAATGAAAATAGGCAGAAAACAAACTGTATCATGAATGGTGAACCTATAGAACAAGTCAAATGTTTCAACTATTTAGGCACAATTTTTAGTGAAGATGGTAAATTAAATATGGAAATAGACAACAGAATTAATAAAGCTGGTATGGTAGAAAGTCAGCTGAATAAATTTATATGGAGTAACAAAGAATTTAGTCAAAACACTAAATTAGATGTATACAAGAGAGTGGTCAAACCAATTTCAACTTATAGATCTGAGAGTTGGGTTAGAAATAAAACACTTGATCAAAGACTAGAGATCGCTGATATGCGAGTTTTGAGAAAGATTATTGGAGTGAACAGATGGCATCAGTGGCAGTATCACATTAAAAATGATATTATTAAAGAATTGCCATTGTTAGCATTCATGAATGTTTAGTAGAGTTAATCTCTGGTAGTATGGTCACTTAAACATAATGGTAAAAGAAAGATTAGCAAAACAAGTGTTCTTTTTTTTTTGCCAGGTTGGCAGGAAAAAGATCCAGAGGAAGACCAAGATCTAGATGGATTGATAAGTAAAAAGTGTCTTAAAAGACAGAAATATAAGATCTGATAATGTTGGAATCATGAGAGATAACAGATTAATTAGGAGAATAATTGTTGATCGAAAGTTAGTAATGGTGTGAATTTTTTATGTGGTACTAACATAATTATGCTCTACTCCCACTGAGGATACATATCAGAAATTTGATGATGATAATACTCTCCTGAATAATAACATACTAGAATACTTAATGCATTCTATCAACATTAAAAGAACTGAAAGAGAGAAAAATCTCCAGAAGATAAAATTCTGATGGCTGACAGTGCCTGAAAAAAATATAAGTGGGCATTTCTTATCAATAACCAAAATATATAAAACTGGTAAAATACCCAGTGAATGGAGCCATGCAACTCTCTGATTCTTTTTTTTTTAAAAAAAAAGAAAGAAATAAGAATAGCTGTAGTAATTGAGGATAAACTACAAAAATTGTATGTAAATTAAATTTAATAACAAAACAGTATATCAGTTTCTCAAGAAAAACTATTGCATTCGAAGGACACTTAATGAAAGACAACAAAAAATTGAACAGGTGAATAGTTTTAATTATTTGGACCATTTAATAAGTCACAATGAAGATTTAGACATGTCTAACAAAATTTTCTTAAGTAAATGGAATGTTGGGCCAAAAATGAAAAAAAGCTATGTGGCTTAGATTCACGAAAGGAAGCAAAACTGCAAACACTAATACAAAAAAAAAGAGAAAGTTTAATAATACCTAAACAGTATGATAAATAAGCTGGTAAATGTAATGATGTTAAAGCCAGAAAGGCAGATCTTTCTTTAGTACTCTCTTCTCAGAAAGACTATTGCTAAATACCAACTGAATATGATGAGTAATAGTCTAAAAGAAGGTACAACCATTAGAACTCCGCAAAAATAATGGCAAAACATGTTCATGTGATGTCACTTATTAGTTTTCCAAGGAAAATGTGACTTTTGTGCTCATAACATACAGGACAATAGTAAAAAGGGACATGTTTATCTGACTCCTAAGTCTGCAATAAGAATTGTTGCTCGTAGACATGGTATACACTTATGTTCTCTGTCAAAGACTCTTGATAGTTTCATGTAATTTGGAATGAGGTTTGCAAAAGCGATTTAGTTAAAGATTTGTATCTTTCAAGATTTTTTGAAATTTGATTTTTTGAATTTTCTGGTGATTGAAGCAATATTTCTGAATTATAAACAAGATAAAAGAAGACTGTTTACTGATCTCTGCAAAAGGAGCCTAAAAAAAATTCTCCTTCATTGGTAACATGTATGCATCTACTCCTATTGCTCAATCATTTCTTGCAAATATGAAGAATATAGCTAGCTACTTTATGGAGATGTACTTTGTATCTAGCTGAGTCAAATCCAGATATTCAGTTTTATGCAAATAGAAGCACACCGTGACAGTCATTCTGAGGTCAAGTTCAAAAAATTCACAGGTAATTGCAAAAAATAAAAAGTCCTGTTACCTCCACTTCCCAATATCTGGGTTTCATAAAGTAGCTCTTTAAACCTTTTAAAGAGATGAAGATTGTTTAAAAAATCTATGGGATATAACAGAAAATGATCACTGAAGATACCACACCTATCCAACAGAAACAGGAAATTATAGTTAAGGTGGATGAAAACACTGGAAGATTGGAGAACATTCACACAGTGACAGCAGCGCAAAAGGTATTTGAATATCCTTGCCAGCAAATGACACCCATCTGTGTTGACTATTTGACATGCAACTAACAACATGTCATGAAATAGGACAAATGTCATCAAGGAACAGCCAGTGACATGATAATTATTTTTACCTCAATAGACCCATTTACCCCACTTCGGCCACCAGACAGTCCACTGAGCATCTTTGCTTAATGGGACTGAGGTTTAGCAGAAGTTTTATGTTGTTCGTAAATGTGTTGAAGTGAGGGTCACAGTGATCCAACATGCTATTGGCTGGGTATCTAATAAACTACCCTCCCCAGAGTACTCTTAAATTACACATTATATAAAACTAAATGCTTAAGCAGATGGAAATTCTGGAAACTGAATAATATATAACAAGTCATTTATCATTCATAGCAGGCTGTTCATGTATTCTAGTAAACAGCATGGAATTATCGTTTCTGTGTCAGATCTGTCAGATCCAGTATCAGAACATAAGTGTATCTCAGATAGTTATTCCAAAGCTATTAGTCCTGTTTATTATTATTTATATGGACACTCTATGGAGTCAAGACTCATCACAGGAGATCCACTCTATCCATTAACACAATACCTATCATACATCTCCTTAAACCAATTCACTGTTGGGGTGTTCGCAACTACCTCTGGCAATCCATCCCACTCATTCACCACTCTCCAACAAAAGAACCTAGTCTGCACACCTTTACTAACTAGTAAAGGTGTGCAGACTAGGCAACTTCCTCTTAGACATCTTCCGAGTGTGATCCCTTGCTTTTCCCCTACTCTATAGAAATATTTCTTCTGTTATCAATCTTATAGTGTTTAATAACTTAAGTTTCTATCATACCCCCTCTCCTCCTCCTCTGAGCTAAACTCTGCAAACCACACATCTTCAATATATCCTCATAGAGAACATTCCACAGACCCATCACCAGCTTGGTCACTCATCTCTGAATCCTCTCCACCACCTCCCCCAATCCCCAAGAAATGCAGGTGACCAAATCTGTGCAGCCATGTGACTCAATCATAGCCTTATAAAGAGGAATGATAACATCCCTATCTTTAGATGTGTGTTCTTCAGCATCCAAGTAATCTTCTGAGCTATTTTGACAACTCTTGCAATTTGTCCTCTGAATTTCAAATTTCTATCCACCATCACCCCCCACAGATCCATAGCCTCATCAATTTCCTGTAAACCAGTACCATCAATGTGATACAAAGTGTGTAATCTTTATTACATACTTATTAGTATACTATTATTAGTAGTATATTAGTATACTATATTACACACGTATTTGGTAAGCCAAATGACAAGAAAATAAAACTCAGATCATTTGCATGACTAAATAATTGGCTACACTACTGAGGAGTTAAAACTTGAATATTTAGGAAAACTGCTAATTACTAACATTAGACAGAAAATAACTAGTTAGAAATTATCACACTGCATAAATAAATGTGTTATTTATATAGCTTACTTAACAGATTTGGTGTGAATTCTTACATCAGTTATCAGCCTTGTTTTTGTTTAATGGGAAGAATTTTTATATAGTTAATTGTTTACCTTCCTACTTGTATATGCATATTCTTACATTTATTCCTAAGAAGATGACTTGGCGATCAAATCGAAAGTGTCTTAATTATTAAATAACGCCTAATTACACATGATCTAAAAATTAAAACGATAACGAGCGACTGTTAATTTTTAAAAAGGTAAATTCCCACCTATCTAAATAGCATTCCCTGGCTTAACATGCGAGGGGGGGGGGGGATATTAACTATCTAGGGCTTTAAGAGTTTACCTATTTCTGCTTACAAAATCATAAAAATGGTTTTCCAACCGGACCCGTTCATTGTGTGAACAGTGAAACATACAATGGCATATCAAAAGAAATCAGAAAATGTAAATCAACTCAACTTCCAAAGAGAGATTGGGTCATGTTGCAACTAAATCAAGCATCAAATGATAACATTAAAATGTATATTATGATTAAGTAGACTCTGAATTGATAGTGGTTCAATAACGAAACTTTTTTTTTTATCTAGCGCAAGCATCGAGTTTGATTAAAGTGTATCACCAAAAGCAGACCATTTTTTTTTTTCTCACTCTCTTTCACGTACACGTTTTCTCCATCCCGACTGGACAAACAGAGCAACAGCTTGAATAGGTGGAACTTACCTTTGACGGAAGCAACTAAAATCAAACATCCCACCATGAGAAACTTTAGATCCATCCTAGATCATTTTGTAGGTAGTCTTCATCATCACAATTTAGGAATATATCATCCTTGTAATAACATATCAAACTTTTTTTCAACACCAAGCACAAATCAAAACATTCTTGAAGGCACTCCACATTCACTACCGATAACCGTATATAGCACGGCGACCGTGGAACTACTTTTTTACTTGTTGGACGCTCTTTAAGAACAATCCGCGATAAGTTAGGCGGTCTTGATAATTATACGTTTTCGCCATTTTCTTCTTCCTAGAAAGTTCTTTAACTTTCATATAATTGTTTTTGGTTATTAGTATTATTATCACATTAACTCTCCTGAAGTTTCAAAGACTCGCCGAGGCAGAGAGAGAGAGTGTATACAATTAACAATTATATGCATTATCAGAGAACTACACATTGTATTCATTACGATATATATATATATATATATATATATATATATATATATATATATATATATATATATATATATATATATATATATATATATTATATACAGAGTCTAGAAAAACTAATAACTGGTATGAGACCTAATACAAACCTAAAATATGAGACCTAAAACTAAATTATAAAAGGAGGAATGGTGAGAATATGAGTTAAGAGCGACAATATTATATAACTGTGTTAATGACGGTAATGAGCTTTGTCATGGAAATGTTGACGAGGCGACGATTTCGATTTTAGGTTCGTCCGGTTCGGACCCATCAAACGTGGGCAAAGTTGTCTACATGCACATTCTAGAGAAGAGTAGCGATTTGCAAGGTGCCTGGGCATGCAAACTGCAGACAAGAGTATACAAAAGAACTTGCAGGTACATTATTATGTCTGTACACGAATGCCAGGATCTAAATAGCAGAGTAGGAAATGGTTGTCAGACATAGAAAATATTTTTGGAAAATTTGGAGAAAAGAGCAAAGCAAATAAAAATGGCAAATACCTGTTGGATTTCTGCTCAGGACATGGACCGGATATTACTAACACAATGTTCCAACATAAAAATGTGCACAAATTCAAATAGGGAAAAAAGGCAAGGAATAAGAAAAGTCTCATTGACTATGTTATTGTTGATAGTGACGTTTTCTCACTGGTGCAGGACACTAGAGTGTACAGAGAATTTCAAATTGGAAGTGATCACCATTTAGTCTTGAGCAGGATAAAACTGAATTTCACATTGAAAAGAAGAACATGTAAGAAAGTTTTAAAGAGAATAAAAGTTCACCCTCTCAGATGTGAACTGTAGACTAAAATACACAAACATTATTCAAGAAAAAATGAAAGAGTTTGAGAACAGGGATCAAACCTTGGAGATTCACTGGCAAATCCTGAAGAAAACATTGATTGATTCAGCTAGAGAGGTATGTGGAGAGGTTATGTGCAAGGATAGAAAAATTAGAACTCCATGGTGGACACAGGAAGTTAAAGAGGCAGTGAAGGAAAACAAAAAAGCATATCAAATGTACCTGACAAACAAGTTTACTTGTTCTCTTAGAGAATACAGAGACAAATGTAAGAAAGCTAAACACTACGTAAATAAAAGCTAAACAAAAGTCGTGGGAAAAAATTGGCAATTACATAGAAAATAAATATCAAGAAAACTGAAGAAAAAGATATCCTTGATGTATGGAGTAATTACTTCGAAAAATTGCTAAATGAAAACATCAGTGACAGCACTGTGGTAAAAAATAATCAACAGGCATGAAATCAGGAATACCTATCCATACTTGAAGTAGAAAAAGCCATTAAAAGCATGAAATGTGGAAAGGAAGAAAACATAACTGTGGCAGACAACATAAACTGTATAATGAATGGTGAATCTATAGAACAAATCAAATGTTTCAGCTATTTAAGGACAATTTTAGTGAAGATGGTAAATTAAATATTGAAATAGACAACAGAATTAACAAACCTGGTATGGTTGGAAGTCAACTGAATAAATTTATATGGAATAAGAGAAATTAGTCAAAATTTCTCTTATTCCATATAGATTAGAACAAGACAGTGTTGAAACCAATTTTAACTGTGGTTCTGAGAGCGGGGTTAGAAATAAAACACTTGATCAAAGACTAGAGACCACAAATATCAGAGTCCTGAGCAGGGGCATGGGTAGGGGTGGCACTTTGCGTTTAAGAAATCTTGCCATACTGTCTATAGCAGGGTTTCTGAAACTTTTTCTACAACGGAACACCTCACAAATCCCGAAATTTTCACGGAACACTTTGGTTATTTTGTAATGTATTAATTAATAATTAATTGATAAGTTAGCTGATTTATTATTGTTAATTAATAATTGATAATTAATTAAACCATCATCAAATTAATTTGTGCTGATTTTCATTGATATATCCTATTCTGATCGCCAAAAAGTTATATTATAAGTACTTACGAGTGAATGCAGACTTTTTCTCCTGTGTGCTGGTAGTTTTCCCCTCCTTTTGTACATCCTGGAGATCTTTCTAAGCTTGAGGTGGATGACTCACTATCTGTTCCGTCACAAACACCTTCAATAAGAGATTTCTTAATACCTAAATTAAACAAAGTGTCTTGTCTCTTATTCATATTAGAATTTAAATCTGTATTCCTATTACTTTTAAAAAAATCACGACACTCCGGTTTCAAAACAAGCACTTACACACTGCAATACAAACTTGCAAAGAAAGTATTCAGTATTAATAGATTTGAGAACCGGATACAGACTAACTTGATCTTCAATTTCAGTGGAAAAATTTTCTTTATACTTCCTTGCTGATTGGTCACTAACATTTGCAACAGAGATGTTATTTCGTTCAGTTTTGAGAACACGCTGTTCTTTGTTGTAATCGGCTTGCAGGCAATTTTTATGATCAGTTATAAACGGCGGTATTCTCTTTCCCGATTGTTGAAAGATTTCGATGTGTGAAAATTAACTGATAACTGATGTGGCTTTATGGATATCAGTCCCATGGACTCCGATCCATTCATTGCTATGAAATAGTCTTATATTAATGGTTAACGAGCACCTGGCTCACCCTATTTAGGGCGGTACGGAGGCACACAACCCGGACATAATGCTGATCAACGAGACCCACCTAAGACCTGCCAACAACCCAAAAGTGAGAGGATACACAATATATCGAACGGATAGACTAAGCACCAGAGGGGGAGGCACTGCCATCTACATCAAACCATACCTCCACCACAATGCCATATCCAATCCACAGATTACAAACTTAGAGACCACAGGAATACAAGTCCACACAAATAATGCTGGAAGCCCCAAGATATTTGCTGCCTACAACTCACCAAGCAACCCTCTACTGACAGCAGACCTGGATGCAGTCCTTGGCACCACAGACCCCACCATCATAGCAGGAGACTTGAACGCCAAACACACAGTATGGTTCAGCACCACCAATAACAGACGTGGACGCATACTACACAGCTATTCAACACTTAACTCAGTTGTGGTAGCAGGACCCACTGAGCACACGCATTACAGCCCTCATGGCAGATCAGATGTACTTGACATAGCTATCCTCAGAAACATCAGTTATCAATACAAACTAGAGACGATCAATGAACTATCATCTGACCAGAACCCAATCCTGATCAAACTTGGCACGCAAGACCAACTGGCCCACCAGCTCACCTTCATATCATGGGATAGGCTAGCTAAAATCCTACCAGAATACATTGGTCCTGTACCCATCATCCACAATAAAGAAGAAATAGATGAAGCAGTAAGCAATCTAACAAACCAAATTAAAAAAGCACTAGAAGCAGTCACCAAAACCACAACCAACCACCCAACCAGTCAGCTCCCATGAAAACACCATGGACCTCATCAGAACAAAAAACAAAGCTAGGAAAAGATACCACAACACAAGATACCCACAGGACAAGAAACCACTGAACAACTTGAACAACCAAGTCAAAAAAGCACTTCAGATCCACAGGAATCAGGATTGGGACAATAACCTATCATCACTCAACCCAGAAGATCACACAATGTGGGAATTTCTAAAGATCCTGCGCACCAAACACAACCCACCCCCCATGAAACTGCTCATGGAACGGCGCACACTGATAAAGAAAAAGCAGAAGCAATAACAGAAAACCTAGAAAAACAATGCAGCCCATCATATGACAATATAAACATCATTCACATATATAAAGTCCAGCAGGTCAAGCGTACCTTAAGACAGTCTGCAGACAAACCAGACAGCATCACCCCCACTACTCCAGTTGAAATAACCAACATCATAAAACATCTAAACAACAAAAAAGCTCCAGGTCCAGATGGAATTACTAACAGAATCATCAAATTACTTCCTAGAAAGGCTATTAAAAACCTGGTTAACATAACCAATGCAATACTGAGGATACAACACTTCCCCACTGCATGGAAAACAGCCGACATCATACCAATAAAAAAGCCAGGAAACAATCCACAACTCCCGCAAAGCTACCGTCCAATAAGCCTGCTTTCCAACCTAGGAAATATTGCTGAAAAAATTATCCTTTCAAGACTACAAGAAAAATCAGACCAATTAGGAATAATTCCAAACGAACAATTTGGCTTCCGCCGTATGCACAGCACAGTGCAACAAATACACCGACTAGTGGAGCATATCACTCAAGGATACAACTGGAACCTTCACACAGCTGCAGTTTTTCTGGATATTGCCAAGGCCTTTGATAAGGTATGGCATCAAGGATTACTCTACAAACTCATTCAGGCCAACATTTCAACAAACCTTACCTGTCTAATAAAATCATACCTCGCTGAGAGATGCAGATAAAAATAAATGGCATCAACTAGGCGCCAAATCCTGGCAGGAGTACCACGGGGATCTCTATTAGCTCCTTTACTTTTCACAATCTACGTGGCTGACATTCCACAGAACCTGAGGACTACCATCATAGCCCTATATGCTGACGACACAGCCATAATGACAAGAGCTCTCCGCCCACACCTGGCGATCAGTCGTCTCCAGGATACCATCACAAAGCTAGAGAAATGGTTCTCCGACTGGAGGATACAAGTAAACTCCGTCAAAAGCTCAACTATACTATTCACCAGATGCAAAGCCTTCATCCAAGATGATATTCAACTCCTCGGAAAAAAGATACCATGGCAGACAGAAACCAAATACCTTGGAGTACAGCTAGACAAAAAGCTAAATTTCAACAGCCATATCAAGCTCATAGGCACAAAGACATCCAGAACCATAGCCCAACTCTATCCCCTGATCAATCGCAACAGCAAATTGAATACACGCAACAAGCTGCTACTTTATCAGATGGTAATACGACCAGTAATCACATATGCATCTCCGGCATGGAGTCACACATCCAAATCTAACATCCGAAAACTACAGAGGATACAAAACAAATGCCTGCGGATGATCTTGGACACCCCATGGTTCGTCAGAAACACGCAAATCCACAGAAAAACCAGAATCCCTGACATCCATTCTCTCCTTCATGACCATGCGGAAAAGTTCTTCAGAAAGGCACACTCTCATCTCAACCCCCAGCAATCAGACAAGCTTCCAATTATAGTGAATGTGACTATCGCAAACATAAAAGACTCAAGACAATCCTGCTTTCAGCAGAACAGAGCTAACTCCATAGTTCACAAAGTGCGAGCATAAGACTCACCCCCCCCCCATCAAGCATCTCAACACAGATAAAGGGGAAAATAAAAAGTATTTTATGCTTCATCCAGCAAGCCAGTAACGTTGTTGTTGATGTTGTAGAGTTGCACAATTGCAGAGTTTGTTTTTTTGCATGCATAAACTATGTGGGAGTTAAAGTTTAAATGGTTATCAAGTTGAATGCCTAGATATTTGGTGCTAGATCTCCATGGGATGGCTGTGTTAAAAAGTTTAACTTCTCCAAAGTGACATGCTTGTCTTCTTGTGAAGAGAATGGCAGTGCTTTTATCAGCATTTACAGATGTTCTCCATTTTCTGAACCAGTTCTCAAAATTTGTGGCTGCAGTTTGCAAGCGCTGCGTAGCAATTTTCGGCCTGAGAGATCTGCTAAGAATTGCCATATCATCCGCATAACTAGCTATAGTGTTTAGTGATGTGCTAGGAACATCAGAAACAAAGATGTTAAAAAGCAGCGGTGAAAGCAGCGAGCCTTGAGGGACACCAGCAGTGATTTTTTTCAGAGAGGATCGAATTCCGCGCAACTTGACCTGGATTTTACGGTCCTTTAGAAAGGAGACGATAATTTTAGTAAGGTAAGAGGGATGTTGGCTAAAATTAATTTATAGATGAGACCTTTGTGCCACGCCTTATCGAAAGCTTTTGCAACATCTAAAAAGATAGCTCCAGTGTGTGTTGCTTCCAGTTAAAGCCTGTAGTGATGAATTCAGTCATTCTGTGAATTTGCTGTGTAGTGCTATGTCCGGTACGGAAACCAAATTGTTCTTTCGGAATTATGTTGTTTTTATACGCCTCTTCATTAAGTCTCTTGAGAATGACTCTTTCTGCGATTTTTCCTAGGCATGATAAAAGACTGATAGGTCTATAGCTTTGTGGCATTTGAGGTGCCTTACCAGGCTTGAGAATAAGGAATATATCAGCTTATTTCCATCTTGAGGGGAAATAATTTAATCTCAGCATTGCATTAATAATGGCTACTAAATGCATGACAGCTTTGTGTGGGAGGGCTTTAATTGTTTTGTTGGTAATTTCATCTGGACCAGGGGATTTTTTGTTTTTAAGCTTCCTAATGATTGAATAGACCTCTTTAGGTGAGGTGGGACAGATAATTTCACGGCTACAAGGTTGCTGAAGCGCGGAGCGTACTCGACGGTGTATTTTCTCTATGAAGACCAGATTCGCATGCGCATAATTAGGACGGCACTGAAGTTGGAGAGCGTCAGCGAAAGTTTCTGCTTTTTCATTATCTCTGTAAACAAGACCTCTTTCTCCGTGAATGGGCTGGATCTTAGAGCGATCCGTACGGAGAGTTTTAGTCAATTTCCACAGAGAATTATCTTCAGTTTTGAGAGAACAGAGTTTTCTTTCCCATTGCTGGTTCCTGTGATCTTTTAATGCATAACGATGTGAAAATTAACGATAATTCATGCATATTTAAATGTTTAAAAATATGCCACTTGGTCACTGACAATTGCTACACAGATGTAATTTCCTACAGTTTTGAGAACACAGGATATTGTTATAATCCGCTTGCAGGCAATTTTTATGACCCATCATAAACAGCAGTATTCCCTTTCCCAAATGTTGAAAGGGTTTGATGTGTGAAAATTAACGATACACAGATGTTATTAGGCGTTCTGGGTCTGAGCTTTTCGACTTATTCACGAATATTATTCTCCTCAAAATATTTCCCCTATAAAATATTTATTCATGAAAAATGCTTAGAAAACTAAAATGACAAATTCCAGAACTCGCGGAACACCTATTCACCTTTCGCGGAACATAGTTTGAGAAACCCTGGTCTATACATTAACAACTGAGTATTGAAATAGACTTCGACAATGTCATCGACGATTTTGCTAACTGACAAGCAAGAGAAATAACATTTTAGAATGTTAGAATTAAAGTTTTACTTCAAATATAAACATAGTGTTTTAATTTATTTCCTTCTATGTCGTTTTGACTTTTTTTGTAGTATTTTTGGTGTGTATTGAGAGGGGCAGCAAAAGCTCTGGCTACTGCTCTGGTCCTGAGAAAGATTAGAAGAGTGAACAGATGACATCAGTGGCAAAATCATATTAAAAATGAGGATATTAGATAACAACTTGCCATTGCTAGCATCCAAGAATGTGTTAGCAGAGCTAATCTCAGGTGGTATGATCATTTAAACAAAACGGGAGAGGAAATATTAGCAACATAAGTGTTAGAAATATCACTTATGTTGCTGTCAGATTGGCAAGAAAAAGACCCAGAGGAAGACCAAGATATAGGTGGATTGATACAGTGAAAAGTGCCTTAGAAGATAGAAATAAAAGATCTGATAATGTTGGAGTCTTGACAGGTAACTGACTGATTTGGAGGAAAATTGTAGATAGAACGTTAGTAATGATGTAAGTTTTTCGTGTATTACTATCATATCCAGTACATCACTTGAGGGTACATGTCAGGAAGTTGATGATGATGATGAAGTTGTCTGTGTCATGCAAACAAGCTTATACAAAGAACGTGCGGGTAGATTATTATGTCTGTACACGAATGCTAGGAGTATCAGAAAAAAGGAATAGAGTTTGTTGCATTCAATATGTTGGAACCTCCGATTGTAGACATTTGTGAGGACTGGCTATCAGAATCAGACATACTAACTGGTATTGAGTGTAAAGGGTACACTATTTTTAGGAAGGATAGGAGAGGAGGGGGCGTGCTGCTAATGATATCGGATGACTTGAATTCACATAGAGTTGAGATCTATGATTGAAGCACTACTATCAGTATTTCATGTGGCAATGAGCTTGAAGCTATCTAATGTGAGGTGGAATCCAACAAGACAAATTACATAGTGCCTGTTGTTACAGACCAGGTGGATCAGTTACTAGTGATGAAGAAATGCATTACCAAATAGAAAAGTTGAGTGTAAAAAGAGTAATCATAATGGGACTACTTTAATTATCCAAATTTTGATTGGGTAGCAGTAGAATCTCACGATAAGAATGAAAGTGCATTTAGTGAGCTGCTGCAGTGAAAGTTACTCAATCAGCATGTGACAGAAGGAACTCGAGGTCAAAGAATGTTATTTGTAAATGGAGATTTCTGTGATTTAGAAGTTCATAAGGCATATTCCGTTAATTTGACCACATTAAGCTAAAGGCACAATAAAGAAATAAAACCCGACAAGTTTCGAAAGTCGTTTGACTTACATCTTCAGGGGTAAAAGGCAACTGAAAGTTAAAATAACAAAAAAGAGAAATTAATAGTTCATACTATACAGTTGTAGCTGTCGGAATGTTTATAAAATTAAACAATCAGAATGCAGATTCAAAGCAGTGCTAAGTTTAAACAATGCTGGATGATGCCACGTTCTGTTGTTCACGATCATAATGTCCGAGGTCTGACTGAGATATATTTTTTATCAAAGCTGACCAAACTTAGTATAGAATTAAGCCTTGGTTTTTATTGCATTATTATTGGAATTCTAAGCATGTTTGCAGCTTCTTTAAATTTCCATATGTAACAGTTTTTTCTATATAAGACATGTTTGTTTTCTGCCAGAGTTGTGGCCGGTGGAAGTGGTATGAAAATCTAGGTGTCTGATTTGTGTTCTCTTCTGTTTTGTACATCCTTTTGGTGTTCGTTCATGCGTATTTCCCCAGATTTTCCTGTCTGTCCTACGTGGCAGATGCCGCAAGAACAATAAATTTTAAATAAACACCTGGTATTTTTAAAGGATGATGTGAAGGTTTTGGGGAATATAGGAATCTTGAAATATTTTCCAGCGGCAGAAAGGCTACTTTGATGTTATGTTTTTTTAGTAATATAGCCATCTTGTCCGTAACATTCTTGATATATGGAAGCGTGATGGCGTTTTTGAAATCTTGTTTCTGTGAGATGCTTGTAAGAGGTGTGTGGAGGATTTTTTTGATAGTCTTGGGTTCGTAACCATTTTTTTTTTCTTTTTTTGAGGATCTATGTTAAATATTCCAATTCTTCATTTCTGTTTTTCTGTGCTGGAAATATTATAAGCTCTATCCCTCCGAGTTTTTATTAGCCCTATTTTTTGCGAAGGGTGGTGGTGTGAGGCCACAATTAAGAAATCTTCCTGTGTTGGTGTGTTTTCTATATATAGAATTTCTTTCTCAATATATTGAGTTTTTCAATATATTTCTTTTTCAATATATTGAGTTTTTCAATATATTTCTTTTTCAATATATTGAGAAAGAAAGTTTATTATCTTTTTCATTGACTTCTAATAGGATGTCAAGAAAAGGAAGTTTCTAAGTTCTTCTTGTTCTAAAGTAAATTTTGTATTCTTATGTAAATTATTCAGGTAATTTTTGAAAGCAATGAGTTCATCTGTTGTTCCTGGCCAAACGGTGAAAATGTCGTCTACATAGCATAGCCAAATTTTTTGTTTTTTATGATAATTGATTAAAGCATTATTTTCAAAATGTTCCAAAAATAAATAAATCTTTATAAACATTGTATAAATAAAAAAATTTTCATGTATCAAGACAAATTTTGGAAACAAAAAGAAAGATTGGTTATGGTCTCTTCCCTCTCTCCGGCTTTAGCTAACCTATCTATGGAACATTTTGAAAATAATGCTTTAATCAATTAATCAAGTTGCCGTTCTGCCGCTGGAAAAAAATTCAAGATATCTATATCCCTCAAAACCTCCACATCATCCTTTAAAAAAACCAGGTATTTATAAAATTTATTCTTCTTGCGGCATCTGCCATGTAGGACAGACAGGAAGATCTGGGAAAATATGCATGAACGAACACCAAAAGGATGTACTAAACAGAAGAGAATACAAATCAGGTCTAGCTTTCCACATCACTTCCACCGGCCACAATGTACTCTGGCAGAAAACAAACATGTCTTACATAGAAAAAAACTGTTACATAAGGAAATTTAAAGAAGCTGCAAACACGCTTAGAATTCCAATACAATGCAATAAAAACCAAGGCTTAATTCTACACTAAGTTTTGTCAGCTTTGATAAAAAATATCTCATTCAGACCTCGGACATTATAATCGTGAATAACAGAACGTGGCATCATCCAGCATTGTTTAAACTTAGCACTGCTTTGAATCTGCATCCTGATTTTTAATTTTATAAACATTCCGACAGCTACAACTGTATAGTATAAACTATTAAATTCTTTTTTTTGTTGTTTTAACTTTCAGTTACCTTTTACCCCTGAAGATGTAAGTCAAACGACTTACGAAACTTGTCGGGTTTTATTTCTTTATTGTGCTTTTAGTTTAATAAAAAAATGTGGTCCAATTACCGGAATATGCCTTATGGAAGAGTGCTATATTTGGTTATAGTGTCAGAGGCGTTTCACTTAAGGACGTAACAATTCTGCTCCTAGTTGGTGACAGTGATCATGCGTTATCTCTTGGGAAGTGAATAAGTTTGTGAATGTTCCATTCAGAGGAGGTTACATGATGAACTAAAAAGCAGGAAATTATGACCAACTGAAGAGTACACTGCGTTCAGTCGAATCAGGATGGGAAGAATGTGGACAGTGCATGGGAAGCATTTAAACAATACTTAAATGATGCGATATCAGAAATTCCGAGATTTCCAAGAATAAATAGCGTAGGAGTCAAATGGAAGTGCAATCATCTTAAACAAGAGTTTCGTAAGAAAAGTTTGATGCGGAAGTAATATCCTAATCTTAATGATGATGTCCGTTATGAAATTATAAGCAGCAGGCTAGAATAGTCACAACTGTCGGAAAACAAAGTCTGAGTATGAAAAGATACTGGGTCTGCATGCTAAAGACAATATCCACAAGAATTCTACCTATATACTGCAAGTAAAAGAAAGAATCAATATGAAAGAATAATTTCTTAATGCAGATGGCGTGTGGGTGTTACAGATGTTTAACTAATGATTGCCTATCCTGTTAAAAGATATCAACCTGGTGTACAAGGGTGGTGCAAAGATATGTCTTGAGACATTATAAGATATCTAAGTTTGCAAATTTATTCTTTCTCCAAAAGATCTTCCTTCAAACAGAGAACACAGTTAACTTAGCACAGCTAATGGTTCCTCTAAGTAAACTGTTTGAAGGAAGATCTTTTCTTTTTCAGTGCCTCCGTAGCGCAATTGGAAGAACTACGGTACGTTGCGCCATTCGATTGGAAAAGGCCTAAGTTGCATTCTCGTCATGACGGGAGGAATCTTTATATGGACTTTTTCAATTGAAGGTGAGTAACCGATCTCATACGGAGGTAGCAGCGTTTTTTCTCCCAGAAACTCGGGTTTTTCATCCCGCACACAGACAAATCGGCCCTTCAGAACACGCGCAATTTACGGACAAAAAATACTAGCTGTGGTGGTGGGCAGTAGATGGAGCTGATGTAGTTGATTGGTAGTAGATGATCGGTGTAGTGGTGGAGATGGACAGTTTTACAGTAGGTGGCCTCCCGTGCTGTCTTCGAACTCCTTGGAGGTGTCACAAATAATAATAATAATTTTTACTAAAAGGGGACTTTTAAATGTTTTTCAGGTATTTTTTACCTAAGAAGGGGGGAGATAATAATTATTATTATTAGTACATGACACCTTCAGGGAGTCCAAAGACTCATCGAGGGAGAGCACCTTCTCTACAACTCTGTCTCAATCAACTACACCAACGCCATCTATCAGCCACCACAACCACTAGCATTTCCACAGACAATCACAAACATCATCCCCACGGGGGATTGGAACCCGCAGCCTTTTGGCTGGAGAGCGGATACGCTAACCACTCCGCCAACCAGGCTGTAAACGTTAGCTAAATGAGAAATAACCTATACTTTGATTTTAAATGAGCCAGATTGTTTAGCTATGAATGCTCTTGATTTTTATTTCCGGATATTAATTCAGGAAATGTGGTCGAACAACTCCTGTATCTGTAATGGAATTCCAAAGCACAGAAACAGAAAAGGTGACATTTGAATCCCAGTTTAATTTAGCCCTCCATAGAAAATAAGGGGATAACATCCTTTGTTGTTTTATAGCCAGTAAGCGAAACTAAAGATCAATAACTACGATCTATAAGTTTCATGTTGAAAAACTATCGGCGAAGGCAATTCGAAGTAAAGGTGGATTACGCACCAATGTTGGCCCTCCATGTTGAACTGCTCCTTCCAGAATAAAATAAAATAAAATAAATTATTTCGTGATATAGATTCTACTTATCATGTTCCTTTGTTCATTTTATACGTACAGCACGTCCCAGGGGGGAAAAAAAAGAAAGAAATGTCTGTTTTAGTCAAAATAACTTTTTTTTTTTTTTTTCCTCAGACGATTGGATTTGAAGTTGCCGTTCTTCTTACACAAACTTAGCAATAATTTTTGCTGGATCCAATACACCAACATTTAATTTTATGTTATGATGATCGCTTCATATGACATCCTTCGTCTCCATAGACAATCATTTCCTTTCAGGAGGTCTCTTCAAGAAAATATACAACTCAGGTATTCTCTTATGGTAGAAACTGGACAGCGAATGAATATTAACCATCGATTGTTTTGGTGTTTATGGTTTTGAGGAGAGCATGGAGAATTGTGCCAGCAGTGTAACAGAGCAGCTATTATAAACTTTTGTAGAAAACACATGCTGTGTGTGTGTTGTGAGACATCGATTAATGTGAGCCTGTGAGAGAAGAATCGCCAGTTTGCTGAATTGCCTTCTTCTGGACAGCATCGAGCACGTTTAGAGAGTTTTTTGATGCACCTCTTCATATATGAGAACAATACCGCAGGTAGAGAAATATTTTTAATTGATAGTGTTAGGAGTTTTACAAGTGAGAAAAAATATCTTGAGCAAAAAAAAACACCTAGTTCTTGAATTCCGATGACACGTTTGATGTGATTTCCATATGCAAGGGTAAGACAGAGGTGTATGTACAAGAAGTTATTTCTGATCTCAAATATATATCTGGATAATATAAAAATTGAGGAAAGTTGAAGTGTGGTGTTTATTTCATAAAAGACGAGAAGTTTGTGTTTTAAAGAAAATGAAGTTGACTAGGTTCTTATCTCATTGAAATATGCAAGGCCGTTGTGATGGCAGAAAGTACGGAGCCCTTCAGAATTCAGAACCAATACCCAGATAATATTGACATTGGTGCGTAATCTAAGGAAAGGGAGCTATTCATCATGGTATATTGAACAAGAGAGGAAATTGGCAATATATTAATGATGGATAGATAATGCATCACAGGTAACTTATTAAGTAGGTAATTTTTGCAAACTCTATACAATTTTTGGAGAAATTATAAGCGATCACATCGATTCCGGAAAATCATTCCCTATTTAGTGATGGGTTAGTGATATTATCAAGGCTACTGATGGGTTTCAATGTAAACAGGTATTTTCTCCATCTCTTCTGCTTAAATTAGTGATAGGCTAAGGCCAACTTTATTTCTCTAATTGGCTACCAGTGGAGATTGAACTCACGCTCCAAAATTTAGATAGGGCTAAAACGGCCTCGCCTATTCCCTATACGGGAATAACAGGAGTTTGCTGATTTTTTACTTCTTAGGAACAGTTTTTGAAAAAAAAAAAAGTGAGGAAGGCCATGAGTTTTGGGTAAAATGGAGGTTATATTGTATAACATTACTATACAAATAGTATAACACTAGATATAATATATCTAAAATGTACATGCTACCTTATAATTGGCTATCATTTAGGAGAGATTACTTCCTCTTCCTGAATTGTGTCATTAAGTTCGGAGCAAATTAATGAATGATACAATTTACAATTACTTTTGTGCAACTTTCGGGAGACCCTCGAAAATTTTTTCTAACGAGAAGATGAATATATATATTCGTGCCTGTTATTCTTTTTTAAAGAAATCATTAAGATTAATTCAAAATGACTTTTGAATTAATCTTAGATCAATTTGGCTTTAAAATTCCATTAAGTATGGTTTTTGTTTATACCTCTCATACTTCGCAGCTGGTATTAGATTTCTAGTGTGTCTAAAGGCTTTCATTATGAAGCATTTCTTTGAACATCGGTTATTTATCCAGATTATTCCAGGTTTATTATGAAATAATAACTTAAGCCATTAAATTATGCTGGTTGTTTAATTTGAAGCATGTGTTTCCCTGTTGAAATGACGTTAACATTCATAGTGATAGGCTGTTCGAAATAAAAGCATTCTAAGCTCCAAAAGAGGAATTTTTATAACCCATTTTTTTCCATGAAAATTTTGTCCAAAGAAATCAGTCGTAGAATTCGCATGATTTCAGACAACAGTATGTATTTTGCTATGATTATAGACCACGATATATTATTATTATTATTATTACAAAAACCTCCATGGAGTCAAAGACTCATCGTGGGAGGTCCACTGTTATACACACAGTTTATCATACTGTGCCTTAAATATATTCACTGTCTCTGCACACACCACACTCTCGGGCAAAGCATTCCAATCACTCACCACTCTCCATGCAAAAAACCTGCTCCTCACTCCCTTGCTCGCACCCTCCTTATACAGCTTCCAGGAATGACCTCTTGTTCTCCTGCTATCCTCACCCATTCTGTGCAAAACCTCCCCGACGTTAATCTGGTGATAACCACTCAACAGCTTATATGTCTCAATCATATCCCCCCTCCTCCTTCTATCCACCAATTTCTGCAAATTGCATTTTGTCAATCTGTCTTCATAATCTACATTCCAGAGACCAGAAACCACCTTAGTCAATCGCCTCTGAACTTTTTCCAACGCAATTTCATCTTTTTGAAAACCAGGTGACCAGATCTGTGCACAGTAATCCATATGTGGCCTGATCAAAGCCTTATACAAAGGAACCATAACATCCTTACTTCTACAAGTCAATGTCCTCCGCATCATTCCCATTATCCGCTGTGTTGTCTTCACTATTTTAGCAACATGTCCCCGAAATTTTAGGTCCTTGTCTACAATCACTCCCAGATCTCTCATTTCCTCTACCTCTTCCAAGATATTCGCACCGATTGTGTACTTTACATCCCATCTCTGCTTCCCAAATTTCAAAACCTTACATTTTGAGACATTGAATTGACATCCCCACTTATTTACCCATTCAGACAGTGTATTCAAGTCCTCTTGCAAAGCTACAGCATCCACACTACTCCTGATAGCTCTGCCCAACTTTGCATCATCTGCAAACAACTGCACATCACCATTCAGACCTCTCCAGATATCATTTACATACAAATTAAACAGCAATGGACCCAAAACAGACCCTTGAGGTACACCACTAGTAACTTTCCTCTTCTGCGATATCGCTCCTCCATAGACAACTCGCTGATACCTATCAGACAACCAATCTCCAATCCAGTGAACCAATCTACTGTTCAGCCCCATCCGTTCCAATTTAATTACCAGCTTGTCATGTGGCAATTTATCAAACGCCTTTGCAAAATCTAAATATACCACTGTATATGCAATACCCTTATCCAACGCATTTGTCACTTTATTATAAAAAGTAAGCAGATTGCTAAAGCATGATTTTCCTTTAGTAAATCCATGCTGGCCACCAAAGAGTATTTTTCTGTTGTCAACCCAATTCTGAACTTTATTCCTAACTAACTTCTCTAATACCTTGACCACAACTCCAGACACACAGACTGGTCTATAATTCAAGGCCTTACTCTTATCACCTCCCTTATGAATTGGAACAATTCTACCTTCTTTCCACTCTTTTGGAACTTGACCCAGTGAGAGACTCATGTTGAAAAGATATACAAAAGCTGTTGTTAACTCTCTGGCACATTCCCTCAAGACACGTGGTGAAATAGCATCAAGTCCCACAGCCTTATTTACCTCAAGTCTATTCAATTCCTCATATACCTCCTGTTCACTTACTAACAGTTCCTCCTCCTCCTCCTCTTCTCCCACAACTTTCAAGTTCTGCATGATATCACATTCGCAAGAGTGAAATACCGTTAGAAATTGCTCATTAAATATCTCAACTATATCCTCCGCAGCGGTTATCATTCCTCCGTTTTCACCAATCAATCCCATTCTACCATAATCATTCTTTCTTCTACTGGCGACATATCGAAAAAACTCCTTAGGATTTTTTTTGGCCGCTTTAGCTAACTGCTGCTCATACTGCATTTTAGCTACCCTTATCAAGCTAGTCACCTTCCTCGCCTGCTCTTTGTACTTCTCATGCAACTGGTTGTTATATATACTCATTTTGTGTTTCTTCCATAATACCTTCTTCTTCCATATTGCATACCTTATTTCTTGATTCATCCATTTTACACACACTCTGTTTACCCTCTTGACCCTCGGAATACACTCTGATATTGCTTGACCCCTCCCCCAATTTTATTCTCTCTGTCCCTCCTAAACATACTATAACCTACACATTCTATCCCACTAACTATATCATCTTCCGTCAGCCATGTTTCACTAATGCCAATAACCTGTGGCCAGGAAGAGCCAATCAAGGCCAAAAATTCTTCCTTCTTGTTCCTAATACTCCTGGCATTTAATAAGTTGAATAGGTTAGGTGATAGGGGTGAGCACATTGCTGTCTCTTCCTCTTATTTATATATTTTATCTTTCCACATGGAGTAACCAGATGTAATTGCAAATTTGAATAAGTGAACTAATGATGGAAAATTTTGGACTAGAAATTCTATCGGCTCTTTGTGAAGAATATTTGCGAAGAGCAAGACAATGTCAAAACTTACCAACACATCTGTACCTGCCAGTTTAATGTCTTTTATTCTTCTAAGAAATTATGTAGAATTGTTTATCGAAGAAATTGAGCAGTCAGTGAGGGGACGTAGCAGGTAAGATGGAAATCTTTATATTTTATACGCGGGACTGCGTATGTAATCGACAATAAGTCTCAGTGGACAGTTGCTTTTATGTATTTTTGGTGAGCCATATATTCTTCTGGAGTCTCGCATGGTATGTTCTGAGTCTTTTGATGGTTTCTTCATCTGTGGTTGTTGTTTTATTCAATAATGTGTTGAGTTTTTTAGTTGACTTTTGGTAGGATCAGTATTAACCTTGGAATATGTACTGAAATCATGAAGAAATATTTCATTTTTCGATCGTACATCTAAGGCCAGATTGTTAATTCGCACTGTTAGCTTTCATTATAACTATTGCTTAATAAGTTTAGTTTTTGGTTGTTATTTTGTTTTAAGGACTTCTGGGCTTTTAATTCGGCAAGATATTCAGTTCTGACAGTTGTGTCTCATAGATGACCTTGGCCACTTTAAAACCTAGTCAATTAATTTCATCACTAGACAGATGACTGATGTTATTTTCTACTTTTTTCATGAACATTACGGTAAATATGAAATTTGAGCGAAATTGTGGCCCTGTGCTAGTATATTCAGTTCATCTTTAGTTAGAGTGTGACAGGGTACGTTAACAAGCCATTTGTCTATAGGTAATTTAGTTGTTTTTTCTACCTAATAAAGTTAATTATTTCTTATCGAGATTTAAGACGCTTTTTTCAAAGGCTTTAGAACCTTCATTTTTTCATATATCAATAATCATAATAGTAATTTGATTTAACGTATTCCACAGATCAGCTTCCGACTCTGTAGTATTTATTTAATGCCAATTCCTTTTTTGAAACTCGTAACTGATTAACCACCAAAGAATGACTCTCTTTTAGATAAATTATATTTGCTACTGGAGATTTAACCATCCTTTAACTTAGCGAAAGTAGGTATTAGTTTATCGCGTCGCACTTCTTCAGAAATGAGATTCTAGCATGTGGCTCATCCTCTTTCTATTGAAGCTTTCCTGGTAAGTTCCTCTTCTGTGCTGTCGACTACCCGGGAAGGAAGGACTTTCTTTTATAATGTGACCTATAAAGTATCCCTAAGTATCGAAGCCCAAGTGTAAAACAGTAAAAATTAAATTTATTATTCTTATCATATCTTATAAATAGGGTGCCCGGATAGCTCAGTCGTAGAGCATTAGGCTTTTAACCTAAGGGTCCAGGGTTCAAGTCCGTGTTCGGGCGATGTCTATTTCAATATTTTTTTATGAGCCTGTGTAGCTCAGTGGATGTAGCGTTTGCACACCACGGCGCTTGCCGCACGAAGGAAGACTTGGTTTTGAGTCTAGTCGGCGACTAGAGAAAATTTTTCTAAGCCTTTTTTCGACCGGTTCCCGAGTTAGTCGATCTCTGGCACGGGCAAGCAAGTTTTTCCTCCCGGAAACTCGGCTTTTTCGTCCTGTAAACTCAAGAAAATCGACCGTAGAACCCACATTATTTCAGACATTAAATATATTGTGTTAGGGTTAGGTCGCTTGGTGTCGCACGGATTAGATCGTCGGCTTGTCGAGAGCTCCTGAAAAGATCAGTATTATTTTGTGTTAACATTAGATATTTTACCAGAATTTTAAGTAGTATTGTTTGCTTTTTGTTTCTTGGTGTGTCTGTGCAATTTTTGCATGTTTTCTGTTATTTTAATTATTATTTTTAAGAAAAGATAGCGTACACATGGCACCGATAAAGAAAAAAATGGCGGCCAGGTCGCCATGCTTGCTTAAGAATTTTGATGTAAAAGAATTTATGCAATGTGCTGTCTGTGAGATGTATGCCTTGCGAAGAGCGGTAGGAGTCTGGTTAGAAAGTGATAGTGGAGTTAATATGTGTAGAAAGTGTAAAGAGAATGAGGACTTCAAGCGTGTTTCGTGTATCGAGACTGATATCGTTAACGGTAGTCAGAATGTAGAAAATGGCGGTGTACTAGAGAATTGCGTGGTAGTGCCAGATATGTGTGAGAGCGTCGCTGAAAGTGTAAATGAAGGTAGAAACACCGAAGGAATGGATGATTTGATCGATAATGAAAATGGTGAGATAAATGCGAGTAGCGAAATTGCCCGTTTAAATGGCGCGATACACAGAGCCAAACGACAACTGGAGCGTATGCAAAAATGTGTGTTGAACGTACCGACAAATAACCGGCGGAAGTCTGTGACGGCAAATAATAGAATGTACGTAAACGTCAATAAAATGAAGGAGGGAGTGCTGTATGGGGATTCGCTATTAAGAGGCGTAATAATTGAGAGTTTAACGAAGTCGTACCAGCCGGGTGCGAACATAAAGGACGTCAGCGAATCTATTCGACTGCAAAAACAGAGGGTGAAAGAGATGATAATAGTGGCAGGAACGAATGATTTGAAAGAGGACAAAATGGAAATGATAGAGGATGTGAGGGAGTTGTTTGAGGTAGCAAAAGAGAAGAGTGAGAGAATTAGCATGGTGAGTATCTTACCGCGGTATGACAGCGAAGTGTTTAGAAGGAGGGCCATAATTGCCAATGACTTTATGCGTGGGTTATGCATGGAGAGTGGTGTGGAATTTGTGGATGTGTGGAATGAGTTCGATGGGCGAAAGGACTTATATAAGATGGATGGGTTACATTTGAATGGAGTTGGTGTACGGAGACTTGAAAGAGTGTTGATGAATGATGTGGAAGTGGATGTACAGACTCAGGGAAACTAGATTTATTAAGAGGGGGGAGTAGATATGCAGACTTTAGGGGGGGGCAGTTAAATGTATGAATGAGTATATTATGCCCGGGCGAGTACGACGGACAACAAATCAGAATGGGATAATTAGTATAAGGAATCAAAGTAGGGATGGGACAAATGGGCTTCTGCGATTCATGTACACTAATGCCAGGAGTATTAGGAACAAGAAGGAAGAGTTTTTGGCCATGGTTGGCACTTCCAGGCCACAGGTTGTCGGTATTAGTGAAACATGGCTGACAGAAGATGATAAAGCTAGTGGGATTGAATGCGATGAGTATAGCGTGTTCAGGAGTGACAGGGTGAACAAAAAGGGGGGAGGAGTGTTATTGATGATAGCTGATGAGCTTCAGCCAAGGAGTATAGAAGTTGAACTGCAGGATGGGGAAAAAAGTACATTTGAGGCTGTTTGGTGTGAGATACAATCTAGCAGAACAAAATATACAATTGGGTGCTGCTATAGACCGGGTGATGGAGTGGATGGTGGGAATAGTATGCATAAGCAAATAGAAGAAATGAATGGAAGGAGGGTAATTATTATGGGTGATTTCAATTATGGTAACATTGACTGGAAAGAGGAGAGGGCACATGGGAGGAAGGAATTGGATTTTATGCAGTTATTAAGGGACAACTATCTACGGCAACATGTATTGGAAAATACCAGGGGGAAGAGAGTGCTGGACCTAGTAATTGCAACTGAGAATGTAGCTGTAACGAACATGACCATGTTGCCACCAATTGGTGAGAGTGACCATAAGGTCATGACTTGGGAGGTGGCTAAAGGAGTCGAATTTACAATTAAGACAGGGTATATGTGGAATTACCGGGCTGGTAAGTATGACAAGCTTAGGTGTGTGCTTGGCTCAATGCAATGGCATGTAAAACTGAAAGGGCTGGATGTTGATGGTGCATGGGAGGTGGTTAAGAACTGTTTGCAGGAGGCAATGGTTGACTGTATACCAAGAATCCGAATAATAAATCAGGTAGGGGTTAAATGGATGAATAACACTATTAAGCTTGAGCTGCAAAAAAAGAAACAATTGTGGAGGGAATTTAAGGAGAAAGGTGACCATCAGGTGCATGAACAGTATAAAGCTCAGGCCAGGATGGTAACAAGGGTGGTAAGAAAAGCAAAAGCAGATTACGAAAGGAAATTGGCCATGCAGGCTAAAGAGAATCCCAAACAGTTTTTTCAATATGTTGCAAGTAAAAGGAAAAATGCTCATGGTAGAATGATCTTAAAATATGCTGAGGGTAGGGAGGTAACTGAATCAGTCGATGTTGTAGAATTACTGAGCGAGCACTTTGCAAGAGTATATCATCCAGGTGGTGGCTTTGCGGAAATGGAGGAACCAACAGCTTATACTGGAATTGTGATGAATGAGGTAGAGGTAACTAGTCTATTACAGAACCTCAATGTCAATACATCTGTGGGATTGGATGGTATACCAGCTCGTGTCGTACGTGAAGCGGCCAAAGAATTGTCAGTGCCCTTGACCATTATGTTTAAATTGAGCCTCAGGACTGGGTCAGTCCCAAGGGGGTGGAAAGAGGGGAAAATAGTTCCACTGCATAAAGGTGGTTCCAAGGCTGCTGTTGAAAATTACCGGCCAATCAGCATAACAGGAATCATTATCAAGGTCTTAGAGAAAATAGTCAAGAGGAAAATACAAGATTGGATAGAAGAAAATGGGATACTGTATCGGGGACAGCATGGTTTTGTGAAGGGTAGGTCATGCCTCAGTAACTTGCTCACGTATTATAACACAGTGACGGCTGAACTGGATAAGGGAAATGGGTTTACAGTGATTCTGCTGGACCTTGCTAAGGCCTTTGACAGGATACCACATGGAATTCTAATCAGTAAATTGCAGCATATGGGAATGGACATAGGGTTGGTGAGATGGATAGGAGGGTGGTTGACGGAGAGATATCAGAGAGTGGTTTACTCAGGAGTAGAGTCCACAAGACGGCCTGTGACTAGTGGTGTACCACAAGGATCTGTTCTTGGACCACTGCTGTTGAATTTGTTCATAAATGATATAGGAAAGGATCTGAGAGGAACAGTTCATTTGTTTGCGGATGATGCGAAGTTGGGTAGGGCAATAATGAATGCAGATGACGTCAAAATTTTGCAGGATGATTTGGATAGATTGGAGGTCTGGGCTAGGGAGAATGGATGTCAATTTAATGTGGCAAAATGTAAGGTTATGCATTTTGGGGTGAAAAGATGGGAGGCAGTTTACTGCATTGGTGGAACCGTGCTCCAGGAAATTGATGAGGCACGAGATTTAGGAGTGTTGGTGGATAAGGAATTGAAATTTAGGGGACACATTGCAAAAGTGGCCAAATCAGCTCATCAAATCACTTGGTTGCTGAAGAATACGTTGACAAGCAGAGACAAGCAGGTTATTGTTCCTCTGTATCGAGCCTTGATAAGACCTCATCTCAACTACTGTGCTCAGATTTGGTCACCTAGGCTTCTTCTTGATGGGGAGGAGGTGGAGAGGATCCAGAGGCGAGTGACCAAGATGATAGCAGGTCTGTGGAATGAACCGTATGAGAACAGGTTGAGGATTTGTGGGTTGCAAAAATTGGTTGATAGGCGGAGGAGGGGAGATATGATTGAGACATTCAAATTACTGAAGGGTTTCTATAAAATTAATTCAGAAGATATTTTTGAGAACAGGGCTGGTTGTGGGAGGACTAGGGGACATCCATGGAAACTGGGCAAAAGTGTGGTTAGTAAAGGTGTTAGAGCTGGGTTCTTTACTTATAGAGTAGTGAATGAGTGGAATGCGCTCCCTGAGTCTGTGGTGGATGCTGTGACAGTGAATGAGTTTAAGGCGAGGTATGATAGATACTGTATGAATGTCGAATAGTTGTGATGAAAATGATTTTGGGCCTCCCTCGATGAGTCTAATGACTCCCTGGAGTTGCCCGTAATAATAATAATAATAATAATAATAATAATTTGAGCCGTCTCTCTTAACAGTGTACCGCTTGATTAGTGATAGCCTTGGACCATCTATCTCTGATTGGTACCAGTGGAGATTGAACTGCCCACTCAGTCTCCAAAAGTTAGAGAGGGCTAAATGGCCTCGCCTACTCCCCGTATACGGGAATAAAAAGGCGTTAGCTGATTTTTACTGATATCTTATAAATCTGGTCTAGCACAATATGGAATTAAAAACTATAGCCACAGGATTCGTGAGAAAACACCAAACTGCTGCGTAGATCCATACATAACGATGGACGTTTACACAGAGAAAGTGCTGAAGCCCTACTTCGTCGACGTAACTTCAATTGTAATGCCTGCCTCCAATTCCAAAAGTGTGCGAAATTGTTATCCTTAGCTGTATTAAAGAAATTTGTAATCGCTTATATTTTTATTTTTAGCTAAATTTATTTTAACCCAATAGTTTTAACTCATGAACACGTCAGTATACATAGAGGAATTCCCATTTAACGCATGCGCTGCACTGCTTCTTTAATTCCTCATTGTTGTTCGCTGTTTGCAGGTGATCACTTCTTCAAGTGTAATCCCCTAGAAGGAGGTTGGCAACCATTTCACGGAATTTTTTTCTTTCTTTTGCTGCTCTGGAACATTCATGGTAATTCAAGATAATCCAGTCCTTTATGTCTTCAAATCACATTCTCCTGGGTCTACCTCTTCCTCTTTTTCCATGCAGTTTCCCTTATAATATCAATTTCTGAATGCCTTCTTGTCTAGTTAGATGTCCAAAATATTTAAGTTTTCATTCTTTAATTATTTTCATTAATCTTCTTTTCATTTTTGCTTTCTTTAAAACATCTTCGTTTTTCATTTTCTCTGTCCATGGTATTTTCAACATTCTTCTGATGGTCCACATTTCGAAGCTTCTTCATTTAGAGTCCAAGTTTCACTATTGTAGAGAAGGCTTGACCAGATACAGGGTGTTCGGGATAAATTTGACATATTTATAATTAATTATATTTTTCCGTAAGTTACATGTATTAACACACACTTCTCTTCATTTAAAAGTTTGGACCCTTCTTCATTCATATACAAGATGTCAGAAAGGATGGATAGCTGGAACCCACCTGAATCATGGAAGAGAATAACTTGTATCATGATGATTCGTGCCCGCCATCAAAATAAGGATATTACGACTGCTGCCCAATGCTCCCTGAATACAGTAAAAACAATCAGGCATGAACTAGAGACTTGCAATGGTGACTACGAGGATGTAGCAAGAAGAAAGATCCCTAGCAGACGATCTGATTGCGTTCGTACAGCAGAATTCCTCGCAAATCTGCAGGAACAGGTGTTGAAGAACCCTGGCATTGGAATTCGGGCTTTGTTCGTGGAGTTGCTAACTGTAGTCAAGCCCTGGATAACAAGGGTAGCCAATGGTAGGCCGTATGTATGGCAGCAGGATTCGGCCACTTGCCACACCTCTGGGAAAAGTCAAAAATGGTTGTCTGAAAATTTCTACGACTTCACCAGTCCAAATGTTTGGCCTCCAAACTCCCCAGACCTTAACCCCATGGATTATTTTGTATGGGGCGCAGTTGAAAAAGACACCAATCGCACTTCCAGTAATACAAAAGCCCAGTTAATGGATAAAATTAAAACAGTTTTTGCGGCCCTTCCCAGGGAGACTGTAGCATCAGCTTGTTCGAGGTTCCGAAGCAGAATTGAAGCTGTGATCGATGCTAATGGTGGTTATTTTGAGTAAATCTTGTTGATAGTATTGTAATTAACTCTGCCTGTAATGTTTTTTTGTCAATTCATTAAATTTAATAGATACAAAGAAGATTTTCTTTTTCCTTACGAAACTGTCAAATTTATCCCGAACACCCTGTATAACATTTTATTAATCTTTTTCTTGTATCTATATTAACGTCTCTGGATGTTAGAACAGTTTTCATATCAATAAAGGCTTTTATTGTTATCTCTATTCTTATTTTTATTTCTTTAAGGGAATTTCCTCTGCCTATAAACATTTATCCCAAATATATAAAATACTGAACATGTTCAATTTTCTTTTTGTTAACACTTATGTTTAGTTTCTTATTTATTGGTTCTTTTTATATAACCATGCACTTTGTTTTCTTTAAGTTAATAATTAATCCCACGTCTAAGCTTCTGTTGTAAATTTCTGTGACTACGTTTTGAAGGTCTTCAGATTCAGCTCTAAGGACTGTGTCATCTGCATACCTGAAGTTCCTACCTCCGACTTTTACACCCTTCAGTTCGGAAATATTTTTAAAAACTTGCTCACTATATATATATATATATTGTACAGTAAGGGTGATAAGACACATCCTTGTCGTACTCCTTTTTTGATTTCAAAGTTGTCAGAATATGCATTTTTATATCTTACTGAGGCCATTTGATTCCAGTATGCATGTGTAATTATGTGTCGATCTTTTCCTTTTAATCCGTTATTCTGTAGGATATATATTAATTTCTTGTGATCTATTCAATCAAATGCTTTGGTGTAATCAATAAAACAAAGATATATGCTTTTCTGGTTATCATGGCTTCTTTCACATAATGTTTTCAAATTGAAATTCCTTCTCTTGTACCTTTGTCTTTTTGAAAACAGTGTCCTCTATTTCTACTGACAAAGTGCCTTTTATTCTTTCTAGGATTATTCTCAGTAGCAATTTTGTAGCATGGCTTGTTGAACTAATTAGTCTATATTCTGAACATTCAAAAGTTCTTGGAATTTTGGGAATAGTGACAAAGATGGATTTCATTAGATTATCGGGGATGTATCCCGTATCATAGATGTTATTAAAAATAACCTTTCGGTCATTCAGTGTGTTTTCATTTACTTCCTTTAACAATTCAATAGGAATCTGATCAGGGCAGGGTGTTTTAGTATCGAGTAATTTATACACTGTGTCAAGAGATCTCTCATGAACAATATAGCAGCATAGAGCCCTTGAGCAACTGCCCAGTGTGCCCATGTCTTAAGGCTGTCCTGGCAATCTCATGATCTTTTATCTAACTGATATGATTGTCGTGAGCACGGTTTTAACATTGCATTTTATGCTGATTCTTTTGAAAATGAAAATCCGCTAGTTCCTTTTATTCCACATAGGGAGCTAGCGAGGCCGCTATAGCCTTATGTAACTTTTGGAGACTGATACGAAATTCATTCTTTACAATATGTTAGTTGTATCATTTCCAGAGAATTACTCTGGGTGATTGTACGGAAACGGAGTAACTAAGCAGTAACATGACTGTACACCATAGCATACTGCAAGAAAAGTGGTAATATCATGTGATCATATTGCCATCATATGCAATCACAGCAATACATCTGGCCAAAATATGCCAAACAGTGAATTAATATTAACGTTTGTATACAAAACGAACCTGATATCCTTTTCTAACATCATTTGCAATCTTTTTTTTCCCTTTCTTTTAAGGGTACACGGTGGTCAGCATGAATAGTGAAGAATTTATGGGGACAAAAACACACCTGTTGAAATAATTGGTTTCCTTATAATTAAGAATATAATATTCGCCGTTTCGACCTCTAATAATTAGGAAAACATACAAATGTACAGGACACAAGCTACGTGACACTACACAAAAATATATATATTATCTTGAAAGATCCGGTTACTATCCGGATAATATATACAAACAAAATCATGGACTGCCTATGGGTAATCCTTTATCCCCTGTATTCGCAAATATTTACTTAGAGGATTTTGAAACCAAGGCTATCTCTTCCTTTATTTTAACACATAAAGTTTGGAAACACTACATAGATGATGTCTTCATTATTTGGAGCCATGGACATGATTCCCTTATGGATTTCCTCGAACATTTCAATAGCCGACATCAAAGTATTAAGTTTACTGCCGAGCTTGAAACGGATAATTCCTTGCCTTTTCTTGATGTCAAACTGACTCGCTCTTCTGGTAAACTCAAAATATCGATATATGATGTCAAACTGACTCGCTCTTCTGGTAAACTCAAAATATCGATATATGATGTCAAACTGACTCGCTCTTCTGGTAAACTCAAAATATCGATATACAGAAAGCCCACACATACCAACAGATATCTGCATAGTCAGTCCCATCATTTCCCTCCTCATAAGCTTGGAATAATTTCCACCTTGGGACATAGAGCCCGTTCTCTTCTGGATGACCCAAATGAGCTTCTTACAGAAATAAACCATCTGAAAATTTCTTTCAAACTTAATGGATATTCCAAGAGAATCATTGAAAAATTTCTTCTTAATCCTCCTAGACATCACTCAGAAAAAACAAATAGATCCAAAGGCAATATATCTATTCCTTACATAAGTACACTTTCACATAAATTAGCAAAAGTTCTAAGAAAATACAATATCAGAACGTTGTTCACTCCACTTCCAAAGATCCGTTTCTTAATAAGCCACCCAAAACCTTGTCATCATCAACTCAAATACTGGTGTATATAAAATATTGTGTGATTGTGATATTCCTTATTTTGGGCAGACAGACAAAACTGTCGAATTGCGTATGGAAGATCACATGAGGGACATTACTTACAAGAGACGAGCCAGTGCATTATTAAGTCATATCCTTTTCTCGGCTAATCCTAATGATGAAAACCAAAGTCACAAAGTCAGCTGGGAAAAATCTACTACCATCTTCCATTGCAATGATGAACTAGAGAAAAATCGTGGAATCTAGAGAAATCATCTTCAATCCTGTTTATCTAAATAATAACTTGAGCCTACAACCTCCCAGATAGTCATTCAGCTGTAATCTTGTACTGGTGTTCAAGTGATGCTGCAAGCACGCACTCTCCCAACAATGCGACAAACGAAAGAACAGCTTTAAATACAACTACATTTTCATGCTAATTATGTATAGAGACTCTCTATGTTGTTCATAGTCTTTTAACCTTTAGTGTTTATTCTTTCTTTTATAATGTCACCTGATGAAGGCTGTTACAGGCAGAAACTAGTCGTCTTTTTATATTAAAACATTTTTACTTAAATCTCAGTTCTAGTGATTCAATTCGTCATATATATATATATATATGTGTGTGTGTGTGTGTAGAAAGTATTTTACCTTGGATATAATAAATGTTAAAGATACCAAGCTATTTTAAACCTGGTTTTACTCCATTTCCCAAGTAAGCAAACAGACAAATAAGTCAAGTTTGCACATGCACATAGTGCAAGACCAAGGTAACTCGTGGTAAAAGTAGAAGCTAATAATATATATATATATATATTAAAGACACATATATATATTAAGGATACCAAGTAATTTTATAAACTTGGTTTTTTTACTCCTTCTCCCGAGTAAGCAAAACAGTTAAGTTTGCGACTGAACGTGGTTCTAGTCTAAAGGTAGTGCAACACCAGGGCAACTCGTTGTAAAAGTGGCTAAGGCTCTGATCACTATTCTTAGTATTTCCCATAATGTAAAACACATCTCACTAAGAGATGTGTACTGTTATACATTATGGATGGGGGGAGTCACTGCCCAGACCGGTTTCAACCTTTTTTGGGGGTAAGACCTCCACACCCATAATGTATAACAGTATACATCTCTTAGTGAGATGTGTTTTACATTATTCTTAGTATTTCCCATAATGTAAAACACATCTCACTGTTTTACATTATGGGTGGGGGGGTAACTACCAAAACGGTTTCAACCTTTTTCAAAAAAGGTTGAAACCGTTGGGTAGTGACCCCCCCATAAAGTATAACAGTATACATCTCTTAGTGAGATGTGTTTTACATTATTCTTAGTATGTCCGATAATGTAAAACACATCTCACTAAGAGATCTATACTGTTATACATTATGGGTGGGGAGGGTCACTATACAGACCGGTTTCAATCTTTTTTGAAAAAGGTTGAAACCTTTTTGGGGATAGTGACCCCCACCCCCCACCCATAATGTACAACAGTATACATCTCTTAGTGAGACGTGTTTTACATAATGGGAAATACTAAGAATAGTGATCAGAGCTTTACCACCTTTACAACGAGTAGCCCTGGTGTTGCACTACCTTTAGCCTCGAACTACGTTCAGGCACAAACTTAACTGTTTTGCTTACTCGGGAGGAGTAAAAAAAACGAAGTTTATAAAATTACTTGGTATGCTTAATATATATTATCCCCAAGGAAAAACACTCTTTACATCTTTATCTCATCCAGAGTTTCTGAGTTTCTTATTCAAAGTAAAAGCAACTTGTATAGGTAAAGTTGATAAGGCTCTGTACTACTAAAAACCTTGGTGGGTTACTCGTTGTGTTCAGTGCTTGGTGGGTTTAACGGTTTTTGTCTTATGCAATAAAAATTGAGGCTTTCTTCATTTTGTGAAATATCAAGGTAAGACTTTGATTTAGATGCAATTTAATTGCTTCGTTTAGCCTGTTTGGTATTGCTGGCAGTCCTTTGCGGCTACGGGATATTCTGCTGGTGGGTCTTTAGACCTGCGGGATTTCTATTAGCGCTCATACGCAGTTAAATCGATATGGGTGTACCTGACCTAGACGTATTCACTGATTTGCTCTATAAAGAGCCGGGTCTTGTACTTATTGATAAACTCCAAAAGAAGTTCAAGCTGACATGGCCTGCTAGCATGATCGACCCTGACATCATTATCGAGTCACTCGATAAAGGGCTAGCACTCACTTTTAATAAGCTTCTCTAAACGTTTGAACGGGATTGGGCCCGGTTATTTACATTATATTCTTTACTCGAAGTCGACATTGAGGAAAATGAAGACTATCCTCAAATGGAGGAAAAGCTCAATCTAATTGTCTCTACTGCTAATCCGTGGATCAAGGAGAGATCCAAGCTCGTAAGAAGAGAAAAACTCTCGCTGCTGAGCCAACAAATGATGTTGGTATGGACGAGGATGTTCCCATTTCAGATCCCTCTGCCCCCCCACCCCAATGAAAAGGTGCCACCGATTATCCTAAGGGAAAAGCAGAGATGGAGAACACTACGAACCATCATGGCTAACTTACAAATAAGTCGTAGATCTGCTAAAAATATAGACGAGGGCATAAATATTCAGCCCGCCACAGTGGCTGATTATAGAAATCTTACAAAGGAGCTGGACGCAAGAAGAACACAATATCACACTTTTTCACTTGCCTCCGAAAAAAATCTGAAAGTGGTCCTACAAGGAGTCTCCAAGGATATTGACATGGATGAAATAGGTACTGACCTCAACTTACAACATCTACCTCCCATAAAGGTCACTAGAATGTTTAGATCAAATAAGACACCTATGCCTTTAGTCTTAGTAGAAATTCATATTTACAGAGACATATACAATCTAAAATCAATCTGTAGACTCAAAATCACCCCAGAACCATTAAGAAAAAAACATCTTCTGGGCAGCGCCATAGACGCTAAAAATTTGGCCATGCCCAGAAGCTATGCAAAGCTCGGTTCAGATGCCTAAAATGTGGCGAGAATCACCCTACAAACACCTGTGCCAAGCCAAAATCCACCCCAGCTAAGTGCGCTAATTGTGGGGGTCCTCACCCTGCTAATTATAGAGGGTGTATACATCACCCCAAAAACAGATGGAACGATCCAAAGAATCAATCTACCTCATCATCTAGTGCGAGAGTTCCTGAGGCTCAGGCTCCTCAATCCTCCAAGAGTGAGAACATGACAACGGTGCTCGCCCATCATTAACTGAGCCCCATAAGAAAATGAATTTTCAACATCAAGCGAGAACATATGCTGATGTGGCCCACTCCAAACAGATAGTACAAACCCAGAACCTGACTAATCCTCATTCAAATCTATCAGCTATTATCACCTCTTCTCTTGCAAACATGCTGCAGGATTTCAGCAACTCAAATCCATCACTAAGTGTTACAAAAAGATTCTTATAGCAAACACAAGCCATATTATCTGCACTCTCTGATGCATAGGAAAGAAATCGCCCCAGATTAGCTTAGGATTATTGCTTGGAATGCCAATGGTATCAAAAATAAAGCGTTAGAAATCCAGGAATTTAATAATAGATACAATCCAGATATATTTCTAATCAATGAAACTCACCTGAGGCCTGCTGATACCCTAAAAATCAGAGGGTATCAGATTTACAGAAACGACAGACTTGGGTATAGAGGTGGAGGTACAGCCACCCTTATCAAAAACTATATCAACCATCATTCAATAACCAACCCTACAACCACCAACCTCGAAATCACAGGAATTAATGTCCTCACAAACTCAATTGGAAATCATAAAATATTTTCTGCTTACAACTCTCCATTAAAGACATTATTGACCTCAGATCTGAATGCCATCCTTGGATTAAAAGGACCGGTCCTCATCGCTGGAGACTTCAATGCAAAACATCCTGCTTGGAACAGTAAATCTACCAATAAAAATGGTCGCATCCTTTCCAGCTACACAGGATCAAACTATGCTGTTGTGGCTGGACCTACCAAACCAACTCATCTCAGTACGTTTGGCACTGCTGACATCCTGGATATAGCTATCCTGCAAGACATTAAACTACAGTACGGACTTAAATCACTAAACGAGCTGTCGTCGGATCACAACCCAATTGAACTGCAATTGGGAGAACAAGAATGCATGTCTCCTCCCTCTCATTCAGGCATATCGTGGGAGAGATTGTCTAAAGCACTTAGGGATCAAATTGGACCTGTCCCTTACATATGCACACCAGAAGATATGGAATCTGCAGTGACTAGCCTCACCCAACAGATTAAGTCTGCTATAACGGTTGCAACCTTCCACAAACCTGTTCCCAAGCCTGGTCGTTTGCCTGAGGATATTATGGACCTGATCAGAGAGAAGTACAGAGCTAGGAAGAGATTTCGTAACACTCGCGCTCCTTAGGACAAAACAGTGTTTAATAGTTGAATGGAGCAGTTCACAGAAACCAAGTTTGGGATAAAACGTTAGCCTCTATCTCACCTATTGATCACTCTATCTGGGGGTTACTGAGAAACATCAAATATAAAATCAGATCCCTCCCCCCATAATCTCAAACCAGGGCCTAGTCCACACAGATGTAGATAAGGCAGAAGCCATACTAAAGAATCTAGAGGAGCAGTGCAAACCTTCTTACAACAACTTACATTTCAATCACTTGTACAAAATCCACAGACAGGTCATGCATGCATTAAATCTCCCAGATACCAGTGCTGACCATATTGCACCCACATCACCTGTTGAATTATATGATATTATTAAAAAACTTAAGAACAATAAAGCTCCTGGACCAGACGGCATCTCAAACGGGGTAATCAAGCTGCTGCCTCCAAAAGCTGTAGTGCACCTAAAGTATAATAAATGCAATTTTAAGATTTCACTATTTTCCTTCCACCTGGAAACTGGCTGATGTAATTCCTATACATAAGCCAGGCAAAGACCCACACCGCAAAATTGTCCAATCAGTCTCATCTCCAATCTGACTAAGGTTGCAGAGACGCTCATCCTCTCACGACTCCAAACCTCAGTAAATGACCTAAACATCCTCCCTAAAGAACAGTTTGGTTTTCGGCAACACCATAGTACCCAGCAAATCCACAGAATTGTCGAATACATCACCACCAGCTATAACTGGCGCCAGTGTACAGGAGCTGTTTTCCTAGACCTATGCAAAGCATTTGACAACATCTGGCATTTTGGACTCCTGCACAAACTTATCTCAGCCGGTACCTCACTATAAATGGTTCATCTAATCCATTCATATCTTCAGAATAAATCAATACAAGTCAAAATCAACAGCTCTGCATCGTTCCAGCGCCATATCTTTGCTGGAGTGCCGCAGGGATCTTTACTGTCTCCATTGGTTTTCTGTATATATGTCAGACATCCCGCACAATCCGATGTCTTTCATTTAGGCCCCGTATGCTGACGATACAGCAATACTAACCAGATCTTTGAATGTTATAAAAAATTAGTTTATATAATTTTAATATATTTATATCGATATAAACTAATATCAATTATATTAGAAAATAAGGGGATAAACATCCTTTGTTGTTTTATGGCCAGTAAGCGAAACTAAAGATCGATAACTACGATCTATAAGTTTCATGCCGAAAAACTATCGGCGAAGGCAAATCGAAGTAAAGGTGGAGCAAGCTCCCTCACTATTCTTGATATTTTCTCATAATGTAAAACACAGCTCCTAGGAGATGTAATACTGTCATTACATTATGAGGAGAGGTCACTACCCAGACCGGTTTCAACCTTTTTTGAGGTCTCATCAGTGAGTAGGTAGACCTGGAAGTTATCAAAGCTTAATGAAAAGAACTTACATACCTTCACTATACGAATGCCATAAAAGTGTAATTGTATTTTAGTTAAGATAAAAAGCCAAATGACTAGTTTTCTGGCACCTTTTCTGGCATTAATTATATAAACTAATATAATTAATTATATTAGTTTATATAATTTATATCGGTATATAGTCATTCAAACAAATTAAAAAAAAAATAGTTTGAATGACTATATACCGAGAATGAAAACTTTCTCCATTTTTAGAAAACTCCCACACACAGACAGATACCTTCATGCTTCTTCCCATCACTTCTTCTTTTTCTGCAGCTTCTCCCACTTAAGTGGGGTCACTGTTTGTAATGAGTCTCCTACACACCTTCCTGTCTTGGGCTGTCACGGCTGTCACCCAAGACAGGAAGGTGTGGAGGATGCTCATCTTTTTCCTCTGCTGTACAACCAACTTGCGGGGCATATACACATAATACGACCACCCGCTCTTCTCCAAGACCCAATTTCATTCGCATGATCCTGTCATTCCTTCTACGTCCAGTACTTCACCCTTCATTCTGCCACACACCACAATTCCTACACCATTTCTTCCCTCGTTATTCGCTCCAGAGTAGAACAATTTATATCCATCTCTCAGTTCCTTTGCCTTTCCCCCCTTCCACCTTGTCTCCTGCACACATAAAATGTCCAACTTCCTCTTCCTCATCATGTCTGCCACCTCTCTTCCCCTTCCAGTCATGCTTCCAACATTCAGTATTCCCACTCGCAACATCCTGTCCACCTGCTGGGCTCGCTTCTTTAACCGCACCCGCCCTTGATGCAGTAGCCCTCGTCCATTTCTCGCAGCTGTAGGGCGATGTGGCTGCACATCACTTAAGGGGTACACCCTAGCCCTTATATCATTTTCTCTTCGACTCATAATCATAGTTTGAGCTGGCATTGAAGTTTTCTGACCGGATGCCCTTCCTGACATCAACCCTAGCATTTATCTGGGCTTGGGACTGGCACCTATTGAGACTAGCTTGCCTCCTTCGGTGGCTGCATAAGATGAAATGACTTAGCAAGATAGCAAAGACTCACCCCTAGCCCTCGAATACTCTAATAGCATCAGGGAGAAGGAGCAAGGAGAGGAGAAAGAAGCAAAGAAAGAAGGGAAGGGACCAGTCTACAGAATAATATAACAGATATATATTACATGAAGTAAGGCATGGTCCAGCATCAGGTACCTCGGGTTTGCCATGCCCGTACTCACTAAAGTGAGCCCTTGAGGTCGCTTCTTCCCATCACTACCTTCCACAAAAATTTGGTATTATTTGGACCCTGGCACATCGAGCCAGATCTTTACTAACAGATGAAACAGAAATTGAAAATGAACTCAATTTACTAAAAGAGACTTTTGTCAACAATGGCTTCTCTCTTAAAAAGATTGATAAATTTTTCTCTTTCCATCGCTCAACTGCCATTGAAGACTCTTCTCCCACAACAGCTTTTATATCATTGCCATACATCAGCTCTCTCCCCACAAAACAGGCAAAAATTCTTAAGAAATTCAACATTACAACTTGTTTCACTACGTTTCCAAAACTTCACTCCATACTAAGTAGACCTAAACTAAAACATCTTCCTATTCAGTATCCAGGAGTCTACAAGATTTTGTGTGAATGTGGCAAACCATATTACGGCCAGACAGCTAAATCCATCCTTTTACATATGGAAGAACACCAAAGAGACATATCCTACAATAGGACCAGGGCCAGCACTCTCTCTAACCACGTTCTCTTCTCTATCAACTCAGATGAAGGCAGTCAACGTTTCGTAGACTGGCCGCAAACTTCTAATATCCATGTGTTATGATAAATTTGAAAGAAAGATTATCGAATCTAGAAAAATATCGCTCGATTCATCCCATATTAACAACCTCAGCTATAATCTTTCTGACGTAGACATTGCCACTGTCCAGTATTGTTGCATGTAGTCAACTTCAATTGGAACTCCAGCACTCATTCCTGTTTTATCAAAATAAAAAAAAAAATCAGCTAATGCCTTTTATTCCCTTATAGGGGGTAGGCAAGGCCTTCATACCCTATCTAGCTTTTGGAGACTGAGTGGGCAGTTCAATCTCCACCAGTAGCAAATCAGAGATAGCTGGCCCATGCAGTGGCGTATTTAGGTATTTGCCACCCCTAGGCCTCCAGAAAGTGCTGCCCCTCATGACCTGCCCATAGGCAGATCATGATCCCACTTGCTTCACATCACATAACTTTCTTTTGGTTGGTGTCATTTTCAATTTCGGACAAAGTGGAAATTATTTCCGGTCCATCCCTAACAAAGACTCCGACAGGCATTGTCACGAGCTGACCAACGAGTAGGCAAAGGACGTTTGATTATTTTTGCAAAAGATTACGGGTGCTTTCTTAGAACACTCCACTGATGTGTTGAAGATGTGAAAAATACATACAGTTTCTGAAGGACATCAAAAAATGCAGAAGAGTATGTACAGGATTCGGCAGTGCAAGTACCAATTTGAGACACAGAATATCCAGCGCACAGTAAGAATTCTGCCAATGGATTTATTTCAAGAATTCTTGGTTGAAGTCCTGTGCACTTGCCTGACAAGTTACTAGCATTATCATATTCCTGCCCTCTGCAATTTTCTACATTAATACCACCTCTTGTAACTCTTCAGATTTGTGACTTACGTTAGGAATGAAACGCAAGAAACACTCCACAGAAGTTCCATGTTCTTTCACACATCGTACAATGAAGGACAGCTAATCAACATGAGACAAGTCTAGTGTTGAGTCAAGACTTATGGAATAGTACTATGTTATTTTAAGTTCTTCCACAATAAATTTGATTACTTTTTCGCCCGTTATTTTAATAAATTCCTCATGCGTGGCAAAGAAAAGATAGGAAATGAAACTTTTCCTTCCCCCCCGCTTTTAGCAATGTGCTCAGCAAGAAAGGGATCAAATTCATTAATCCCTAGTGCCTTCGTGGCAAGTTACCGACAACAATACAGTAGCTTTCCGTGCACGTGTCTCGGTCTTATAGTTATGCAGAATCTGATTACATACCAATATGCTTGCAGACTAAACTGACAATGAGGAAAAGAAAATATTTCTCTACTCGTGAGTAGATGAGGAATATAACATGTTATAACTAAAATATGAGAGCCTGGAAATTTCTGTTGCCATCAAAATTTGCCGCTCTAGGCCCGGGCGTATACCTAAATACACCACTGACCCCATGTGTATCACTAATTATAGCAGCCACCAATGAAGAGGCTGGCAAACAAGTGCTGCCATCTCTTGGTACCTAACCCTAACAAGATATGTTACTGTCTGAAATAATGTGGGTACTATGGTCGATTTTCTTGAGTTTACAGGATAAAAAACCCGAGTTTCCAGAAGGAAACATCCGCTTGCCCATGCCAGAGATCAACTAACTCAAGAATCGGTCAAAGAAAGGCTTAGAAAAAGTTGCTCCAGTCAGCAACTAGAGTTGAACTTAAGTCTGACTTTGAGTGACCAATCGCAGAGGACGTAAGCACCACTTCCACTGAGCTATACAGGCCTATTCCTGTTTTAAAATGCATTACCATGTTTTATACTAGATCTGTTGATGTAATTTTATCATGTCTCTATTATTTTATATAATTCTTTGCCTGTGATACCTGAAGTTGATTTATTCAACGAAACTAGTAGTATCTTAACATTAAACCTTTTCTTTTTTCATTCTCGGTATATAGTCATTCAAACTAATTTTTTATAACATTATCTACCAAGTAAATATGAATGATAATATGTATATATATATATGAAGGGTGCAGGGAAAAAACAACTTCAGTCCACGATATGGACTTCCGAAAAAAAGGTAATTAAATTTTCCTTGTCAAAATGCAAGTAAACATAGCATAACAAAATAAAAAAATAATAGATATGGTACATTCATGTATATTAAGCATAATTAATTTAAATAGTACTTAAAAATTAAAAAAACAAATGGCAAATAATGGCCTCTTTGTCGAAATGGCCGGGTTGAAGTGGTTTTTCCCCAGTAAATTCCGGTTAAGTTGGTGCCTATATTAAAAAATGGTTGTTATGCACATTTTTTTATTAATCGGATTGGTAATATCTGATTTTTTAATTAATTAATTATTTAATTTATAAATAATGATCAGATCGCATCCCTTCTTTTAAAGATAATAGGTACTAAGGGAATTATTATACTAACAAAGGTTGGAAAGTGCTTCTTTATTAAGTAAGCAATAATACACAAAAAATGAAATATGGTAAAAAGTAATAAAAATTTAAGTAGTTAAAATATTGTATTTTAACTACTTAAATTTAATCATTTATTTCAATCATCTATTGGATGGTCATCAATGGTTCATCATCACCACCCTCTGGAGCATCATTATACAGCAAGTCTTCGTAAAATTTTTTTGAATTTGGCCGCTCTAAAAATTGAGACAGGTGGAGTAGGTCATTATACTTCGCTCACTTTATGGATACTTTGGCAGTGTATAAGCTCTGTAGCGCAGTTTCTCTGTTATTTATTTTTTTTATTCTTCTGATTCTTTATAGTTTTCTTTACAACAGACGCACTTTCATACGCCCCGGAATAAGCCGACTTGTAAAATATCGCTCTAGGTTTTTTGTCCTTTAAAATTTGCAGCATACGAATTGGTCTCATGGGAAAAGGGCATTTCGCTTTAAAGGCGATAAACGATCTGTCCAATTTTGGAAATCAAAATCCTTTCCGCAGTCAATCACTTCAAAAGGTATAGATTTATCTCGACTGATACGTAAAACTTCTCTCCAGTCGTCTGGAGTTTCAGTGTAAGATTTTTGGTTTAACAACCTCATATTTTTATCACATTCTAAGTAAGAATACCCTCTAATAGGAAATATCATCTTTACAACATCAAATCTTTCTTTTTTTGTAATTCATTGCCTTTGGAAGGGGGAAATCGTTTGATGCTGTTGGCACACTCTCCCTTGATGAGTCTTTGCACTCCCTGGAGGTGTCAAATAATAATAATAATACATGCATTACAGGATTACTTTTGGCAGTATCATGGGTGCCATTTTATGGTAGCTCAAATAGAGCATTTGCTGGTGGTGTAGAATTACTTCTACATCATGGGATTATTTAATTCTCAGTCTAATGACTGGAAGGTTTTTTTTTTCTCTCTTAAAATCAAATGCAGAGGTTTTAGTCTTTCTCCCATTTGAGATAATTGTATCAATTCCTCCATGGGTATGAGCTCTAATTGAATTCCAGGATGTGAAGAAGTGAGATGGATGACTAAGATTTTAAAAGAGATAGTTGGTGGTAATAAGATTTATTCTTTTGCCCTGTACGATGGAGGGAAATATTTCATTTTAATTAAATATGTGGAAACAAGGGACAAACTATTACAGTTTTACTTTTGAAGGCAGCACAGTTATTCCTGTAATTGTTGGGAGCCAGGTAAAAATCGAAAGATTTCCGATGGAATATATAGAGAACAGTAATTATATTCTTATATAGACATTCTCAAAATGAGATAAGATTAGTAACATACGAAAGGGTTTATCAGGTGAAGATTCAAACTATTTTTCTGGTGATATCACCTTCACAATGGATATGAAGATGCCTGTACCAAATTTTGTCAACATCGGTACAACCCAAGTTATAGTAAACTATCTCAGAGTACAAAGGCAGTGCCTGCTTTGCAGGTCATATGATCACTTGGGTGGTAACTGCTCTAAATCTAAACGTTTCAACTGCATAGAGAGCGGACATATCACTAATCAGTATCTCAAATCCTGTCACTAATGGAAAAATTCTGAATACTATGTTAACACCTGTCCTTTTAGAACTTTCAGTAAAAGAGTGGGAGCATCACTAGAGCCAAATAGAACACCATATATATATATATACAGGGTGTTCGGGATAAATTTGACATATTTATAATTAATTATATTTTTCCGTAAGTTACATGTATTAACACACACTTCTCTTCATTTAAAAGTTTGGACCCTTCTTCATTCATATACAAGATGTCAGAAAGGATGGATAGCTGGAACCCACCTGAATCACGGAAGAGAATAACTTGTATCATGATGATTCGTGCCCGCCATCAAAATAAGGATATTACGACTGCTGCCCAATGCTCCCTGAATACAGTAAAAACAATCAGGCATGAACTAGAGACTTGCAATGGTGACTACGAGGATGTAGCAAGAAGAAAGATCCCTAGCAGACGATCTGATTGCGTTCGTACAGCAGAATTCCTCGCAAATCTGCAGGAACAGGTGTTGAAGAACCCTGGCATTGGAATTCGGGCTTTGTTCGTGGAGTTGCTAACTGTAGTCAAGCCCTGGATAACAAGGGTAGCCAATGGTAGGCCGTATGTATGGCAGCAGGATTCGGCCCCTTGCCACACCTCTGGGAAAAGTCAAAAATGGTTGTCTGAAAATTTCTACGACTTCACCAGTCCAAATGTTTGGCCTCCAAACTCCCCAGACCTTAACCCCATGGATTATTTTGTATGGGGCACAGTTGAAAAAGACACCAATCGCACTTCCAGTAATACAAAAGCCCAGTTAATGGATAAAATTAAAACAGTTTTTGCGGCCCTTCCCAGGGAGACTGTAGCATCAGCTTGTTCGAGGTTCCGAAGCAGAATTGAAGCTGTGATCGATGCTAATGGTGGTTATTTTGAGTAAATCTTGTTGATAGTATTGTAATTAACTCTGCCTGTAATGTTTTTTTGTCAATTCATTAAATTTAATAGATACAAAGAAGATTTTCTTTTTCCTTACGAAACTGTCAAATTTATCCCAAACACCCTGTATATATATATATATCAGAGAGGAATAATGAAGAGTTCCCAGATCTTCCAGTTCAGTCTAGTAAAGACGGTGCTTTTAAACAAAGAACACTTGGTAATATTACAAAAAGTGCACAACCAAATCAGCTAGAAATTAGCCCCAAAATTCCAGATCTGCAGGAGCCATTTTCCCAGTCAAATATAGATGGAACAACATTAGTTGAAATTACCAATAATGAACCTAGTACAACAACTGAACAGATAAGACGACATGCAAAAACATGATACTGTTCTACAAGTAGAAACTGGAGAAGAAACAGAAAAGCAAGTAAGACAACCAAAAGAACTTAATATGCAGTCAAGATCATCAAAAAGGAAAGATGACTTAATAAAAAAAAATTGAGGATAAACAAAAAATTAAAAAAAAAAGGAACTACATCTAAAAGAAAAAGCAGTAATAAAAAAATGTAAAGATAGAGAAGGTTGTGGATTATCAAATGAAAACTCTTCAGGCTCAGAAGAGTTTATGGACTATGAAGAACCATCTCTATGCTAATAAAGGGAAAGCAAGAGATACAATTAAAGAAAATATAATTAACTTTACTGATTCAAAGTTTTCTCGGTACGATTATCATTTACATCAGGGCTGTCCGAAGAAATGCCCGCAGGCCACATGAAGCCCGCAGTGTGATTTTGTGTGGCCCACCTGTGGGTTTTGATTTTCATGAGCGAAAAAAAAAAAACAATTTGAATCTAATGCATATTAGATATTTTAATTCCATCACTAATCGACAATCTTGATGTTGATAATTTTATTTGGTGTTTTTACATCACTATATACCCATGTGTTTTTCAAACATTAGATGTGTTAACGAAGTGTTATTACTCTGTTTTGTTCCAACGCACATGCTCTGGGTGCTCACGGGGAATGCGAGTGCGCGATTAGTGTGCAATTAGTGTCATTCGTTTGTTCAGCTTTCTAGGTTGTGTCACTGCTACCCATCAAATTACTAGATACACAATGTGACATAGTCCTCGGATAATTTGTTTTTTCTAATGCGGCCCCCCTCGGATTAGGTTGGATAGCCCTAATCTACATGAAAAGAAAATAACTAGCTTCCAAATCAAGAATAATAGGCATGAAATTGAAATAATGGAAAACAATTGTAAAAAACTGAACACAGTTTACAAGAAGCAAGCTACACACTTACTTCTTCAGAGATTGAAGACCTCATCATGTTCATCCAAAATTTAGAAGTTAAAGACTTACCAGTGACAATTCATTAATCATAGCATCTCCTTTTTGCATTGACTTATTGAATGTACGAGGATTCCACAGACAAATTATTATTATAATTATGACACCTCCAGGGGAGGGAGGGCACCTATTCTACAACTCACTGTCCCCACCACTCAATTCACCAGTTCTACAATGAACCGCAACTACACCAACACCATCTACCACTCACTACCACCACTAGTATTTTCACAATCACAAATATCAATACCCACAGCAGGATTCAAACCCGCAGCCTTCTGGCTGAAGAGCAGATATGCTACCCAACCAGAAACTTTATGGAAACTTATGCTATGCCATAATATCAGGTTTTGGTTTCTCCAAGAAACATACTTCTGCAGATATAAAGATATAAAAACTTTAACAGATAGATATCCACTTCTTTCTTATTGGAGCTTTGGAAGATTTAACAGGACTAGAATTCTTATTCTTGTCCCCCTCCCTGGGTTCATTCTATAATATCCAAAGAGATGCAGAAGGAAGAATCTTGACAATAGACTGGAAATACTGTGGATGTGTAATAAGATTTATAAATGTTTATGCTCTATCCAATGGAACAGTTAGACAAAAATTCTACCAGAAATTGGAGCCATATTTATACAGTGCCCACTACATCATAGCAATTGGAGACTGGAATTGTATTGAAAACTTTAAACAAAATAGGAGGACACTCAAGGAGTAGAAAAGTGGGATATTCACAGTTAAAAACATGTCTCGACAATGCTCAACTAATAGACACATGGAGGATTCACAATCCTAATCTTCAGGTTTACATGTACATGAATTTTAAGGTATTGGTACCCATCTTGATCAAATTTATATCTCTTCTTCCCTTATAAATAGGATAATTCAGATAAAACATCTTGACATCAAAATGTTTTATCTGAATCCAATTCTATTTAAGTTCCACTGGATGGAACAAGTAGCGATCAGTTCTGGATCATGGAGACTTTCACAAAATTTTCCATTGATCTTTTCAACCAAATTCCCGACCCTATGTTCAAACTGGAATAATGTTACCTGGAATTGGGATATGTGGTTAAAATTCAAACGAGCAGTAAAACAGAATATGATGGAATGGGGAAAAGAATAGGCTTTCCTCAAAAGAAAAAAAAAAGTTGAAAGACCTGTATAAAGATAGAGGCTAGTTCGTAACAAACCAACACCATGGTATAGAATGTAGCAACATCATCAGAATCATTAACATAGAGATAGAAGTGTAAAAGTAGAAACAATTAGAAGAAAGAAATTTTAAGATAAGAATATAGCAGTTAGCACTTCAACAGTATTCTTCAATAGACAATTCACTAAATTCTGCAAAGAAAGTACTATCACTCAAATCTGCATTGACGGTGAAGACATGTCCACCACTCAAGACATCCTTGACTCCTTTCAAAAACAGTACAAAAATGTGTTTGAAGACAATACTGTTGGAAATTATAACTTTTGGAACAGCTTTCCTGTTCATATTCAAGATGGATTTGACAGACCCATTACAGTATCTGAAGTTACTACAGCCTATAAAGAATGCCAGACAAGAAAATCCCCAGGACCTGATGGTCCAGGGATAGAACTTTACCACAAGACCTGGGATTTTGTTCTTCCCATTCTAGTTATACTACTTAATTCTTTTCTCTCATCGGGACACATACCAAGTGAATATATAGCAAGCCATACTGTATTCCAAAACCTAATTGAGTTCACATCTTAATCAGCAGCTGGAGACCTATTTCTCTATCTAATACTGACAACAAGATATTTTCCTGCATTATCAATAACAGGCTCAAAGTGGAAATGAGATGCATAATTAAAAGCACACAGATGTATGGAGTTCCAGACTGAGCAGTAGAATTTAATCTATTTCTGCTACGTGATCTAATCCACTTAGGTAATACAAAAAAGCAGTCGATGGCAGTGCTATCAGTAGACCTTACTCAAGCATTTGATAATGTCTGGCATCCTTTTCTGTTCCACATACTCCAAGCAAATTGGTGTGTAGGTTAAAAGCTGCAATCAATTATCAAAGAAGGAGCCTATCCCATTTCAACTACCTGTCTCCTAGTTAATGGATTCCTGTCAGACCCGGTCAAAATTCGAAAAGGAGTCAAGCAAGGTTAGTCCACTGCTCTTTGCATTTGTTCTTGAATTTTTCTTACAGAAAGTTGACAATGCACATGCTGTGTGAGGAATAACAGTTCCTTCAACTATGAAGGAAAATATGGTGTTTGCATATGCCGATGATGTAGTGGGCACGTTGAAGGATAATGATTCCATATATATCTTTTTTCGTATTTTGAAAAAATTCGAAAAGATCAGTGGATTAACTATTAATGCAGAAAAGACAAAATTAAGTTTTTGGAAAGTGGGATCTTGGAGGCATTCCTTTTGGATTAACCTGTAAGAGAAAACCCTTCATTATTGGAATACCCTTCTCCACTTACCCAATATTACCAGTTCAAGAACTTTAAAACCTTAGAAGACTGAAAAATAGGACCACTTTCCTTTTCTTCTAAAGTCATAGTACTCAAAATCATAATCTTTCCTGTCTAGTTGTGCATAATAAATATTACAGACATCACAGAAGCTGAAGAAAAGCAATTATATAGTAAGTCTGTGCAATTTTTTTGGTCCAGCTGATACCAAGAAGTTAAAAAAGAATTTCTTCAGCTATCAAAGAAGCATGGAGGATTTGAGCCTCCAGTCTTAAAATTCTGCTATTTAAACAATATAGCTTCAAAAATGTAGCTTCAAAAAAGGTTCTCTGCCAGGTTGGCAGCAAAACGACCCAGAGGAAGACCAAGATATAGGTGGATTGATATGGTACAAAGTGCCTTAGACGATAGAAATATAAGATCTGATAATGTGGGAGTCTTGACAAGTAACAGACTGATTTGGAGGAAAATTGTAGATAGGAAGTTAGTAATGATATAATTTTTTCATGTAGTACTATCATATCCTGTACACCCCTTGTGGGTACATGGCAGGAATTTGATGATGATGATGAGCTTAAAAAATCCATAAAATATTGCAGACCAATCACACATATGCAGACCTTCTCCTGTACTACCTGGGTTTTCATCTTCACCCTGTTTGGGGTTAATAATTATATAGGTCCAAAAGATGAGATTGTTCCTGAATACTACAGCACTCTGTGCTTAACTCTAAGAATGCTACAATACTCTGGCATTGACGTTCTTTCCATTAAAAAAAAAGCAAAATTTGGTATAAAGAAATCTTTAATCTCTTTTGCTGCAAACTTCCACAGTTGGGTACTGAGAACAAAACTTTGTTTCATAACTTATTGAAGTTCCAAGGATACCCTAACAGGAGGAATCTTGCTTGGAATTGAAAATGATTGCCTTCCAGTCAATACCATCAAATGGAGGTACTTTAACGTTGGAGATCCAATCTGTGACATCTGCTATCAATTGGAAACAGTAGAACATGCATTCTATAGCTACTCTCTTGCCCTGCATATTTGGAACATATTATGTAATGTGTTGGGCATTCCATTACTTACAACAGAACAGGTTATTTTTTGCAGTATCCACCACATGTGAGCAATGGGAAAAGAATTTTGGTTTTTATAATTAATGAATTAAAATACCATTTATGGAAGATTAGAAAGAAACATGGATTTGAAAACCAGCAATAGGACATTCAAATGTTTTATAATATTGTATTGTGAAAATTTTATTGTTCAGTCAGACAATTTTGGTATTTAGAAAGAAGCATTCTAGGAGATATCAAATTTTTGACTAGATGGCATAGACCAACCACATTACACAATATTCACCAGGGGGAGATAAAATTCTGTCTATTCTTGCTATGAGAGGCTTTTTTTAAATAGTTCCATCCTCTTAATTCTTAAGACCTACAAGTTAGTAAGGGGTTGTTATAGGATTAATGTTGGAGAAGTCATTAACATAGGTCATCCCTGGAAGATGTATAAGGAGGATGTGAGCAGGGGAGTGAGAAGCAGGTTTTTTGCATGCAGAATTGTGAATGATGGGAATGCCTTGCCTGAAAGTGTGGTGTCTAGAGAGAATTTGAGTGTGTTTAAGGCACGGTATGATTAGCTATGTGTGTATGACAAAAGGACCTCCTAGATGAGTCTTTGACTCCATAATAATGATAATTCAATGTGGTTTTATAGTCAATTGCATGGATGACTGGAGAACAATTCCAAGCAGAGCATGCCACCTCAAGGCGGTTAAACTCAGATAAGGCCTTCTGGACCTTCCCATTATGCATAGCATTATACATGTCCAGAAGGGAGCGTGCTTTGCATTATGGGATACATACTAAGGTAAGTGATATGAATTCATTAGCCAATATATTTCACGTGCAAAACATTGTTTTGCTTCCTTGGGAAAAATGATTAAAACTAAGTAAATTATTTCTTGCTATCTTTAACATATAATAAATCCAAGGTTAAAAAAAAAAACCACCTTTCAACATTGTTGTTCCTTGTTTTCTATATTCAAGTTTAAGTCAGAGTTAGAATTGAAGGAAATACAGGAAGATAGTTTGATGTAAAATCATGGCTAAGACAAGGATGCACATTATCTCCACTCTTACTTATCATCTATATGGATTATATTATGAAAAAAAAGTGGCATTAGGCCTGATATTAGAATTGGACAAGTCAAACTTAGCTCTTTGCTTTATGCAGATGATGTACTCCTATTTCAAGTCTTCAGGATTCTCTAACTAAAACTGAAAAATAGCTGTAACAAATTTTGCATGAAAATCAGCAAATAAAAAGACCAGAACTATGAAAATAGGCAGGAGCATAGAAAACTTTAGATTCATTCTGAATAGAGATCCTATAGAACAAGTAGAATATTTCAGCTATTTAGTCACAATTTTTAGTGAAGATGACAAGTTAAATCTAGAAATAGACTACAGAATAAGCAAAGCTAGTATGGTAAGTAACCAATTAAATAAATGTATATTATTATTATTATTATTATATCACATCTCCAGGGAGTCCAAAGACTCATTGAGGGAGAGCATCAACTCTACAACTCTTTGCCTCACTACTCCACCAACCTTCATCATCTACACAACACCATCTACTGCCCACCATTGCCACTAGTGCTTTCACAGACAATCACAAACATCCATGCCCACCATTGCCACTAGTGCTTTCACAGACAATCACAAACATCCATGCCCACCATTGCCACTAGTGCTTTCACAGACAATCACAAACATCCATGCCCACGGCGGGATTCGAACCCGCAGCCTTTTGGCTGGAGAGCGGATACGTTAACCACTCGGCCAACCAGGCCGACATAATATGGAATAAAAGAGAAATTATCCAAAACACCAAACTAGCAGTACACAAGACAGTGTTCAAACCAGTTTTAAGTTATGGATCTGAGAGTTGGTTAGAAATAAAACACTTGATCAAAGACTAGAGACCACAGATATCAGGATTCTGAGAAAAATTAGGGGAGTGAACAGATGGCATCAATGGCAGAATCATATTAGAAATGACAATATTATAAGGAACTTGACATTATTAGCATTCAAGAATGTTAAGCAGAGCTAATCTAAGGTGGGATGGTCACTTAAACAGAATGGGAGATGAAAGTTAGTAAAACAGGTGTTTGATGCCTAAATGGCAAAAAAGAGAACCAGAAGAAGACCAAGGTCTAGGTGGATTGATTCAGTCAGAAGTGTCTTAGATTAGAAGCATGAAATGTTAGATAAGACAATATTGGAGTAATGACAAGTATTAGACTAATTTGGAGGAAAACTATGGATAGGAGATTAACAATAATGTGAACTTACATGTGTTAAAGTAGCCTGAATACTCCTTGAGGGTACATATCAGGAAACTGATGATGATGACAATTGTTGTTCCTCGCAGTGAAGAAGCTTTATGAGATAAAATGAAATATTTATAATTAATTTAAATTTTCAGTGATCTGGGAGGCATGTGATCTTTACTGTTCATCATTCAGTGTATATTTTGCATGCTTGAAGAAACGTGATGTTCTTAATAAAAACTAAGATTTATTTACTTGTGTACCTGTATGGTCTATGTTTGATTTTCCTGAACTGTAGGGTTATTTCTGAATGTAAAAATAGCATGTTTAGCAATTTGGAGAATCAAGAGAGAAGACCTAGAAATAAATACCTGTAGTTGGCAATTAGAATCAGAGGTTTCTTTCTAACAGTAGATTACAGAAGTCTGTCTTCTATAATCTTACATCACTGGAACTCCCACCAAGCAGAACTTAGCAGAGTTAACAATAATAGGTTTATTTACCAGTTCTTCAAGAAGCCTCCTGAAATATTACTAACAGATTTGGTCCTGTGTACTATTTGGCAGCTCTGCAGAAACTGGTTTACTGCTGTTCCCTCCCTCCCTTCCTCTCATATTTAGGAAGTACTAGTGGTTCTATAATTCAATAATTATATGTGGAAAGTATATCCAACAAGGCCACGACCTGCACTTTCTTCTTACATGCAGTGCAAGGACAGAAACTGAAAACCCTGCTCTAGAGATGAAACATGCAACAGTAACTTCATGCTTCCAATAAGCAGGGTGGTGTTTTTCAGCAGGCAATGAATGTAATCTGCCCTAGAGATTTAGTTAGCATTTCATCCAGCTAATGAAAGGTATGATTTAAGATGGCAACACTCACCCCATCAGAATACCATTTGTGGAAACAGGACATACTGCTGAAAGTGGGATTGACTTGATTGAAAGAAGCTATATTATTGCATGTTATCAGTCAATAATTTGCCTAAAGTTGAAATGATTTCAATTTGTAGAGAAGTCTGGAAGCATTTTACTTTATACCACACAATTATATTCCAAATTTGGAAGAAACAAGTTAAACAATCAGATGTACAGAGATGTCTGGAGAGTTATCCAAAATCCCAAGAGTTACATAGTTGTTGGAAGTTTTTCCACTTGGTTATACTATAAATTAAAGATGCCAAGAAATTACATTCTTGTTTTAATCCTTTATCCAAGTGTAAGCAAACAAAGTTTGCACTTAAATATTTTCAGGATAGGACAACTCATATAGAGAAGCTAGTGGCTTCACATCACTTGCCTTGGTATTCCATAATGCAAAGTGCATATCCTTATGGACATGTATAATACTATGCATTACTGGAAAGGTGCACCTAAATCCTTATGGACATGTATAATACTATGCATTACTGGAAAGGTGCACCTAAATATTTTCAGGATAGGGCAACTCATATAGAGAAGCTAGTGGCTTCACATCACTTGCCTTGGTATCCCATAATGCAAAGTGCATATCCTTATGGACATGTATAATACTATGCATTACTGGAAAGGTCACTACCCAGACCAGTTTCAACCTTTATTTAAGGTCTCATCAGTGGAAGCCAGACCCAGAGGTGGTACTAAGTTGAAGTAATGCAGAAGTCATATTTCCATATACGAGTAGCCAAAAGGTGTCACACCTTATTATTAAAATACTCTGGATTAGAGATAGTCATTGGAAGTTTTTCCACTTGGTTATACTAAAATTAAAGATGACAAAAAATTACTTTCTTGGTTTAATCCTTTATTCAAGTGTAAGCAAATAAAGTTTGCACTTAAATATTTTCAGGATAGGGCAATTTGTATAGAGAAGCTAGTGATTTCACATCACTTACCTTTTTCTTCTTCTTCATGTAGCTTCCTCAGTGAGAGGGTGCAGCACCATGTCCTTCCAGTTCTCTCTGTTCGTGGCTTTCCTTTTTGTTTCTGCATAGCCATGTGATCCTGACAATGATCTTATATCTTCAACCCATGTCCTTCATTTTTTGCCTCTTGATCCTTTTCCCATAATTTTTCCTTCTAAAACTGTTAGTATCCTCTGTCCTGTTGAACCTCTCAGTACATGTCCTGCCAATCTCATATTTCTCTGGATCATTTCCTGTAATAAAGATCTCTGTGTTCTCACTCTCTGTAGGACATCTGTATTTGTCACATGTTCTGTCCATGGGATTTTCAGAGCTCTCCTATAGCACGACATTTCAAAGGCCATTATCTGTTGTCTTACTCTCTTCTTGAATAACCAGATCTCACTTCCGTATGTGAAAATTGGCCACACTAATGTTCTTATCATTCTTTTCTTTGTCTCGATACTCACAGAACTTCTGAGCAGATCTTTATTTTTCCAGAATGCATCTTTAGCTATGGCTGTTCTTATTTTTATTTCTTTATCTTGCTTTCCATCTGCAGTAAAGTAGGTGCCTAAATATTTGTATTCTGTTGTATGTTAAATTTTCATATTGTTTATGAATATTTCTGGCTCAGATCTGCTTTCTTTTGAGATTTTCATAAATTTTTTTTTTTTTTTTTTTTTGCATTAATATCTAATCCAAATTCTTTACCTTCTTCAATTAGTAGCTGCAGTAATTTGATTAATTTTTTTCTGTTTTCTGCTATTAGAATGGTATCATCAGCATATCTAAGATTATTGTATTTTATACCACTGATACTAATTCCTGTTTTTTGTTTTTTAGTCTTTTTCATCACTGTCTCACTATAGATATTAAATAGATTTGGTAAAAGGATACAACCTTGTCTAACACCTCTTTTTATTTTCACTTCAGAAGTCTCAAAGTTACCTTAGTGATAAGGTAACTCTCAGATAAGGTAACTCTCACATCGTAAGGTAAGTGAGACTTAGTATCACTAAGTCTCACTTACCTTAGTATCCCATAATGCAATACACTTCTATATACAAGTTGCCTTGTCCTGAAATTACTTCTGGTGCAAACTTTGTTTGCTTACATTTGGATAAAGGATGAAACCAAGAATATAGTTTCTTGGCAGCTTTAATTTATAGCATAACCAAGTGGAAAAACTTCCAACTATCTCTAATCCAGAGTATTTTAATAATAAGGTGTGACACCTTTTGGCTACTCTTATAAGGAAGTATGACTTCTGCATTACTTCAATCTTGGTATCACCTCTGGGTCTGGCTCCCACTGATGAGACCTCAATAAAGGTCAAAACTGGTCTGGGTAGTAACCCCTTCCCATAATGCATAGCATTATACATGTCTGTAAAGATATGTGCTTTGCATTATGGGATACTAAGGCAAGGGATGTGAAGTCACTAGCTTCTATATATACGAGTGCCAAGAATATAATTTCTTGGCATTTTTAATTTAGAGTTACATAGTGTAGAAACTGAGTATACTTCAAATTTGGTTGAAATGGACTGAACACATCCTTCGGATGTATTCAGAAGACTTGACATTCCATGATATTTTCAAAATGCTCTAATGTTTATTAATTTGATTGAACACTTCAAATTTAGCACACCTTTGAGGGCTTTTGTTCAAATAAAACTGAGTAACTGATAACATTTAACTTGCAACTGGAGTGTTGATTCCTCTCTAGCAGGTATAGTTTTTAAATGAATCCCATCCACAAAAGAATGTAAGCCTACTGCACATTAGTATTATTACCATGAGTGACCTACGGGTTAGGTAATCTGGAAGCCTTAATATACAGACCAAACATGTCTTTGGGTATCCAATTAAGCAGCACGACAACCTCCCATGGACGAAGACATTCACAAGCCTCCATGCTAACAACCTGTTGGTTGGAAAGCGAATATTGCAATCTGCTTCACCTATAAATGGAATAAATGGAACTAGGATTGCCTTGCGGTTTAAATGAATTTTAATCCTTTTAAGCCCATGATTCTAACACAAATCTCAGAACATAAATGTATCTTCAAAGTAGAGGTGATACTACCATAACAAATTCCTACACTGCAACAATGACTGAGAATTAAATTAGCGATGTAAGAAGACCAGCACTTTCTAAAGCTTGTTACATGAGGGTATTAAAAATCATAATTACTTCATTGTAGAGGCATAACTGACATATTGAACTCCTCCTCCTTCCCCAACCTACAATTGCCTAGGGGATGATAAGAGAGATTGACTTGAATTTAATTCTGAAGATCTCAAATTCTGAAGGCTTGCTGCATGTGTTGGGGAAGGTGGGGGATTGTAGCTATGTGGTAGCTTCAAAATAATTACAATACAGGAAAATAATGTTTATTTATAGCAAGAGGGTGTGTGTGTGGGGGAAGGATGGTATGAAAATTATGCTAAATATGCCTAGACCAAATGAGATTTCTTCTCTTGGGATTACAAGTCTAACCTTCAATCTCTTATGACATAAACAGTAAAAATATCCCCTCCTCAGCACTCATAAAATTTGGTTCTCCAAAAATAAACTATACAAACTGAAAGAGCTCCCATTGCAGTTCCTTCAATTTATTTGCATAATTTATTTTGCTGTATACTTTCCATTTACCTCCATTCTCCCCCTTTTTTTATACATTTTGGAACTCTTCTTTATCTGAGTTATGGCTTTCCTTCTTCGACTGCACAGACCAAGCAGATAGAGATGCTGAGACATTTGCCATCACAATTCGTCTTATGCAAATTGTTGACATGTCCACCAGAGTACCAGATAATCCTCAAACACTATGCACCTCTTCCTTACTAGTGATCCCTCCAAATATATTGTGAAAGTTGTATCTCTCTTCGGTAATTCAGACCATAATGCTGTGATTATGTCTTCCCCATCGAGCAATACCCATACAACCATTCTCACCCAAGAATCATCTGTCATTATGAGAATGTCAAGTGTGATTACCTCTGAGATTTCTATGCGTCATTCTCATGGCTGGATTATTGCTTTCCATCTTCCAACCCAAGCATACACTGAACGCATCACTGAAGTAATCCTCTCAGGAATGGAAGCACATATTTCTCATTCCATGCTATATTTGCATCCCTTAAGTAAGCTTTAGTTCTCCAAAAGATGCACCAAGGCTGTACAAATGAAGAACCAAGAATACCACAACTGGCTATTATCAAGAACTCTGCCTTCTCTCACTACTTACAGCAAAGCCTGAAACAGCTGAAGGATAGGCATCAAAAACTGATTTTGAAAGAGCAAAAAAGCAGGAAACTTGAATCATGCCCAAGTGGCAGCCATGCATTTTGATCTCTGGCCAAAGCAGTTGGCCACAACTTTTATCCTACACTCTCCCACTGCTTCTGCACTCAGATGGGTCCATTGCATTATCACCCACAGAGAAAGCCAATCTCCTGGCATCATACACTTTCCCAAATGCCTGCATAGATGATTTTGGTAAATGTTCCCCAACCATTCCAAACACTCAACACCTCCTCTGGCCTTTAATCAGGAAGTGATTAGAAAAGTCCTATCCAAATTAGATACCAAAAAGTCCCCTGGCTGTGATGGCATTCCTCCAATTGTTCTGAAGATTTGTGCTCCAGAGTTGACTTCCTATTCTATGACTCCTATTCTAACCTATTCTATGCTCTCATACTCCACCAGAATTTACCTCCATACCCTGGAAATTAGCCTATGTCCAACCTATTTCCAGGAAGATACTATCAAACTATTGCCCAACCTCTCTCACTTCAGTCCTCTTTAAAGTAATGGCGAGAACCATCAACAGCTAACTTCCATGCTATCCCGAATGTATTTGACTAATAAACAACTGCCAACATGGATTCCACCAATGCCTTTCAACAGGGGATCTGCTCATCTATGTCACATACTTCTGGATAAGCACCATGGAAAAGTTTGGCGACTGCCAAGTGGTTGCACTAGATATCTCTAAAGCTTTCGACCAGGTATGGCACAAAGACCTATTAAGTAAGCTTCCATCATTCAATTTGTCCCATGGCTTCTGAAACTAGGGCACTAGTTTTCTCAGTGGATGTACATTGTGTGATGGTTGATGGTTCACAATTTTCTAACTATGCAACTAATGCTGGGATCCTATAAGATTTTATCCTTTATCAACATCCTGTTTCTGCTATATATATCAATGATTTGCTCTAGTGGGCCACCAACCCAATACACAGGTTCACTGACAACAGTACATTACAATCCTCTTTCTCACACTTAACAAACCTTGTGCTAAACAAACCACTACAACTCACAGAGCAATAACCTTTGTAAGTCTAAATTCTGATCTCTGAGCAATTCTTCGATAGGGACTCAGATTACTTTGCCACTTTCATCACCTACGAAACACAGTTCTGCCTTATTTTCTGCAAAACAGAACCATATTATCCCAGTCTTACCTTTGCAAGCATCCAAATCTCTAGGCAAGATGAGATCTCTCTCTCTCTCCTTGGGATTATCTTGACATCAAGACTCTCTTAGCATAAACACATTACAGCCATTGCCTCCTCGACATGCAAAAAATTAGGATTCCTCTTTCATTCAAGGCATTACTTTATTCCTGAAGAGTTACTAACCCTATACAAATCATAAATCCACCCATCCATTGAGTACTGCTCACATATCAGGGGAGATGCCCCTAAGAGCCCCCTAAAAATACTCGATGCAGTACAAAAGAGAGCAGTTAGGCTGATTAATGACATCTCTTACCAATTCACTCCAACCACTCTCACACAGGTGTCTAGTATCTTTCATTGTTATTATTATTATGATTATGGGCTATTCCAAGGAGTCCTTAGACTCACTGAGAGAGGCCCTAAACATAACAAGAATTATCCAACATTTGCACAGTATCTATCATACTTTGCTTTGAATTCATTCACAGTCATGGCACCCACAACAGATTGTGGCAAACTATTCCACTCATTCACTCCAAGCTAAAAACCTGGTTATATATTTCAATGATAAATGTTTAGCAGAACATTTACCATGATCAATAATTTCCCCCTCTTTTTACCAAATCCATTGAAACACATGCAGCCACCACTCAACATCCCTTCACAGTCAAACTCCACTCATAGAACAAGTTTCTCTTCCTCCTCCTTATTTCCTACTGTTGCATTGTGAAATAGCCTTCCTTCCCATATGTTTACCAAGGAATACAAATGCATAGGCCTTCTCATCCAATGTGAACAAGTTCTTCATTTCCCAATTCTCTTACAACACATGATACTAAATACTATAAGTTGACCAACTAACCTCCTGTGTATGGGGCCCAACATAAAAAAAAAAAAGATCACTGTTCATCAGTATTAGCATCAAATTAAAGTTGGCAAGAAATTATATTCCTGTTTAATCCTTTATGTCATCAAACAAAATTTGCATGTTTTGAAAGTAGCCTAATTGGGAAGTACCTTCCCAATTAGGCTACTTTCTCGATAGAGGCTAATGACTTAATGACATTGTCTCAGTATTTTTGCCATAAACTGCCTCAGTATTCCATAATTAAATACTAATCCTTTATCCAAGCATAAGTAAATAATGTTTGAGCATGAAGCATCATCATCATCATCACAACTAGGCTACTTGTAGATAAAGTCTAATGGCTTCACATTAATTGCCTTAGTATACCAGAATGCAAACCAAACATCCTTTTGGATGTGTATAATGCTATGCATTATGGGAAGGACTACCTAGACTATTCAACCTTTGAAGTCTCATCAGTGGGAGCAAGACCCAGAAGAGATACATCAAGATTGAAGTAAGGCAGAAATCAGTTATTTTTCATATAAAAGTAGTGGAAAGGTGTATTGTATCATCTTATTATTAAAATACTCTGGATTAGAAATAGTTGCAGGAAGTTTTTTCACTTGGTTATAAATTAAATTAAACTGCCAAGAAATTATATTCTTGTTAATCCATTATCCAACTGTAGAAAACAAAGTTTGCACATTAAGTATCTCCATGACTAGCATGCTTGTAAATAGAGGCTAATGACTTTATATTAAATGGCTTAGTAATCCATGTAACATCATTACCTCTATAGTACAATCTACAGTCTTCTAATCCAATATTAAGAAATTTCTTCCTTCTCATTGACTTTCTGCATATCCATGGATCTAATGTATGCCATATCTCTTGGATGGCATTACCATTAAAAAGACAGAATCATTTTGTACTCTGTTAGCCATCTTCCTCTTAGTCTGTCTATCAATACACCACTTTTTGATGCCTGTCAGTCATGCCACTAGTTACCACCTGCAGTTGTTCCAAGTTTATACAATAACTTTCTGTGCAATGTCAAATACTGAACTTCAGTAATATTCTTCTTGATGTATTTATTTCCTCTCACCTTATTAATATTTCTCCTTAATAAAAATAAAGACATGCTGTATACTGTAGAGTACCAATTTTGACCACTCAATCCTAAATTTGAATGTTTATCAACTTTTCTAAGACTTTAACTACCACTCCATAAATACTAAATGGCTCATAACATACTATTTCATTTTGGCACTACTTTTGTATAATGTAGCCAGCTTGTCTTTTTTCTACTACTTTGTGATCATATGCTGAGACTCAGACTGAATAATTAAGTCAACATTATCAGTTTGCCTACACACATACTTTAAATGTTATTTAATAACCACTGTGCTTTAGTCAAGATTTTTTTTAAACCTGTAAACAATCTGCTCTAGCTTCTAATCTATTCTCATCGCAGCATTAAATGTATTATTGCCACAATATGACAGATCCTAGGAAATTGGTTTTTTGATAATTCAACTGTTTCTTCATCACCTTATTTAAAACAGTTAATCTTCCAAAATCATTTTTTTACATATATGCCATATATACCATTTTTTTTAATGTTTGAGGGAAGAATGAAATTATACAGAAGTGATAGATTGCATTTGAATGGCTTTGGAGTGAATGCACTGGAGAAAGTGTTGCTGGATGGAAGCACACAGCATGTGGAAGTACAGTGTGTGATGCAAGCAAGAGATGAAGTGAAAAATGAAAAAATAAAGAAGTAAAAAATTCTGTCTCTTCAAATTATCAAAGAGACAGAAGTGCTTGACAGTGAAAACAGTAGTAGTGTGAGAGATAGAGAGAATGGGAATGCAAGAGGAACAGGAAAATGGGGGGGAGAGTGGACAGGGAGACATGTCACAGGAAGAGTGGACTGAAAGTGGCAGTTGTGTGCATGAAGATGGTTGTGTGTATATATATAATAAGAGTCTTACAATAGCACAGGTTCCAAGGGAGTGGAAGGAGGGTAAAATTGTTCAACAGCATAAAGGTGGTGATAAGGCTGTAGCTTCAAATTATACAGGCCAATCTGTATATCTGGAGTTGCGGTGAAGGTACCAGAGAGATTGGTGAGAAGTAGGATACAGAAATTCTCTGTGGTTATCGGCATCGGTTTGTTAAAGGGAGATCATTTTACTAACTTACTTATATACTATAACAAGGTGACAAATACCTTGGACAGGGTAGATGCATATACAGTGGTGTACTTGGATTTTGCAAAAGCTTTTGATAGACTGCCACATAACAAACTATTAAATAAATTGAAACAAATAAGATTGGATAACAGACCTCTAAGTTGGATCAGTGACTTGCTGTCAGATAGGTATCAGAAAGTTTTATATGGGGTGCTGTATCCGGAAAGAAGAAGTGACCTTCCTATATTTCTGGATATGCAGTACACCACTTCAAGAGTAAGTGGTGTACCATAGGGGGATCAGTTTTGTGACCATTGTTGTTCAATTTGTATGTTAATAATATTGGGATGGGTTTAACTAGTAATATACAGCTGTTTGCAGATATTGCAAAATTGGAGACAGTAATGCAGAGTCAAGCAGATGTTATACATCCTCTGTCCAAAAAGAAACCGAACTTTTCAAAAATAGAAGAAATTAGTGGTGCCACCTGTTATATCTTTTTGTTGTTGAAAGCGGCAACCTTCATTAGTGTTGTGTCAACTATTTATGACATTTGTTTCATTAGAAGCCGAGTTATAGTGTCAAGAGTGACAGTGCGTTTTGACAAACAGTCGGAAAATGAGTTTCAAACAGAGAGCTGCAATTGACATTTGTGTTAAACTTGTGCAAACATTGAAAGTTTTACCGAAACACATCAAACGCTTCAAAAAGCATATGGTGATGAATGCTTATCCCGTATTCAAATTTACGAGTGGTTTAAGTGATTTCAAAGTGTGAGACGCTTGAGAACGACGAACAGCCGTCCATCCAAAAACTGGACTGAGTGAAGTTAACATCCAAAAAGTGCGTGATTTCATCAAAGAAAACCCGAAATCATCCATGCGATTGATTGAAGATGAATTGGGGGATTCCAAAATCAACTGTGCACATTTTGACCAAGAGCTTGGGCCTTCGTAAATTGAATTCGCGATTTCTTCCCCAGAAGCTGACCGACAACCAAAAAATGTATTGAATTGAACACTGCAAGGACCTCATTAAAACCACTCGTAAGGACTCAAACTTCCTTGAAACGATTGTTACTAGTGACGAAATGTAGTGTTTTGAGTATGAGCCCAAAACAAAGCACTAGAGACAACAAGAAGAGGGGCATCCGAAAAAAAGTCGCTGGAGAAGTCAAAAGTAAAGACAATGCTGATTTGTTTCTGTGATTCCAAGGGCATTATCCACAAAGAATTCGTTCTGCCTGGTCAAACGGTCAAGTGAGTTTTATCTTGAAGTTTTGAAGCAACTGATAGTGAGAATTCAGGGAGATTTGTTGTGTACAGCATGAATATTGTGATGCAGGCAGCTGGTCACTTTTACATGATAATGCACCATCTCATTGTTTGAACATTGTGAGGCAGTTTTTGAGCAAAAACCAAGTTTGCATGTTGGATCACTCACTGTATTCATCTGATTTGGTACCCTGTGACTTCTTTCTCTTCCCCCAACTTCATTTGCCGATGAAAGGAAAGCAATAAGACACCATTGAAAACGTTCAAGTAGCAGTAACCATGACCCTCAACAGTATCCCAAAAAGCAATATAAAAAACTCATTTAACGATTTAATTGACCGTGCCAAACGCTGTACCAAAGCTGAGAGAGAGTATATTGATTGAAATAAATGATTTGAATAATTATAATTGGCCTGTGTTTTATTTTCTATCAAAAGTTCGGTTTCTTTTTGGACAGAGGGGTGTATCTTTACAGGAGGACTTGAACAGATTGCATGAGTGGGCAGATAAGTGGAACTGTCAGTTCAATGTTGCAAAGTGTTAGATTTTGAGCTTTGGTAAGCAACAATGGAATGCAAAGTGGGGAAACGTTAACAGAAGTAGAGGAGATGAGAGATCTAGGAGTGATTATGGACAAGGACCTGAAATTCAGGGGCTACATTGCACAAGTTGTGAAGACGACACATCGGATAATGGCAGAAATAGAGATGTTATGATACCATTGTATAAGGCTTTGATCAGGCTTCATATGGATTATTATGCACAGATTTGGTTGTCTTGTTTTCATGTTGAGTACGATACATTGGAAATGGTCCAGAGAAGATTCATAAAGGTGGTCAGTGGTCTTTGGAATGTGAAGTACGAGGACAGATTGAGAGAATGTAAGTTGCAAAGCCTTGTGAATAGGAGGAAGAGGTGGGATATGATTGAGACATATAAGCTAGTCAGAGATTGTTATCAGGTGGACATGGAAGAGATTTTTCATAAAATGGGAGGGGGGGGGCTAGAACAAGAGGCCATTGCTGGAAACTGTATAAGGAGGGTGTGGGTAGAGGAGTGAGGGAAAGGTTCTTTGAATGGAGATTGGCTGGTGAGTGGAATGCATTGCCTGAGTGTGTGTTGTGAATGTAGACACACTGAATCAGTTTAAGGCACCATTGGATGAGCATTGTGTGCAATAGTGTGTACCTTCCACAATGAGTCTCTCACTACATGGAGGTCAGATGATGATAATAATAACAATAATATATTAAAGAAAATGATGTAGAGAGAATTTTGGGAAAAGAAACAGTAATGCATAGTTTTATGTACAGATTAGAGGAATATTAAGTATGCTAAAGAAAACAAAATCAGATTATGATCAACCTGCATACAGGCAAATTGGCTAAGTGAACATGCAATTTACAGGTAAAAATCTGTAAATTACAAATGGCAGCAGATGACATTGTGTATAGTTGGAGAATTAAATAACTGAATTAAATAGCTGATTTTGATTTCTTTAGCATGTTTATACTCCATCATATGTTGGATCACATATAAGTCTCCTCCACTAACATATAAGTCTCCTTCTTATATCACGTATGTCTCCTCCATCATATGTTGCCCAAAATAGTTATTTTCTTGCCCCCCCCCCAGTAGTCTATAGCAATGCCAACTGGATATTTCATCATGTTAGCTTCTACCATTTGTTCTGTAGTCTACTGTATCTCATTCTGAATCACCACTCCTGCAGGATTCAGTTTTTCTGCTATGATTAGGAACATTCCACACATTTTCTCTGAAAATACTTTGCTCGTCATTCATTGCTGTTCCTGTAAGCATAATCTCATCCAGCCAAGTTTCAAATCAACAAATTCCTTCTCACTTGTTCTTGCACTCTAGACATAATCAAGACATATCCTGTATTCCCTATAGCAGTGGTTCTCAAACTGTGTACTGTAGCATTACAGTAAACACAGTAAACACGTGGGGATGCCATGGGATATTTTAAATTTTCAATGGAAACAGAGCAAGGCTAGACATCTGTCTGACACCACGACTATGCCATCTGAATGCTAAAGAAAACAAAATCAGATTATGATCAACCTGCATACAAGCACATTGGCCATGTGAACACATGCACAATCTTCTTCTGAAGAAAATCTTTTCAGGAAATTCTAATTCCAGTTGCAATGTCATATCTTTCCAAACTGGGTTTACAGCAGATACAGTGATAAAAAGCAAGTGTCATGTGAAAATCAATGTGGAAACAGGAAATGAGTTCAGTTGTTATTATGTTGACTGACTGGAGATTGATCAAAAAGTCGAGGTGTGACAACAGCAAACCAGATTCTTGAAATCTTGAGGTTATTATGCTTATTTAGGTTGGGAGAGTTGATGATGGATCTCATAAGTTTCCTTAAATTCTGATAAGTCAGAACTTATTATGGTATAACATGGGTAGATTCCTTGTCACTCAATTCTGTGGTTAGTATCAATCGCATGACCAGACACCTGATTTTCCCTAATGTAGGTACAGGTTAATTCGTGCAACAAGTGTACAATATATATCAAAGTGCATATATATTGAAGTTAAAAACCAATGGAAAAAATTCTAATTCATCCATACATTCATCAGGATACTTAATTTAGGCCTTTAACTGGCCTGGACATATATATGCACATCCATAATTACACAGATGCAAAGTGCCCGTTGAAGTCAATATAACCATCGGATATTATAAAAAAAACAATACGAATATGATGCTTACATCTTTGATGGATTTGATCCATGCAGTCAGTAGGGTGGTTAAAATACTTTTTAACTGTTTGACTGATAGAAATATAAAGAATGATGAAAAGGAATTAAGCGAAAAATGATCATCTCATTTCTTTAATATATGTGAAAACAAGTGAAAAATGGATATGCTACTTCTAGAAAAACATTTGTCAAGCTTCGTTCAAACAGTTGTAGCCTTCCTTTTAACTTCATATAATTTAATAGCAGCTAATTCCATTTTCTAGGGTTTTGGAAACTAACAGGCTTCTTCTTTCCACATTTAGATCTAAATCCATATTTTGTTTTTAACAGTTTCCAAATTTTGAAATATCTGCTCAAGTTCCTTCATTTAAACCAAAATAGGATTTCTGTTCTCTGGTGCACTGCATACTAAAAGATGTTGATGCTACTTTACTTACTCTAGTATTCCTTAGGTTTTGACAAAATTAGTTGTACCATAAACTCGTCAAAGCCCAGCACTATGCTGATGCTTGCCTTGCTTTGACCATTATCAAACTTTTTTCGTATCCAAAGTAATAACTTCATGTTTCTTCTTATTGGATTTCTCTGATATATCACTTTTCCTTTTGGGCATGGTGAACTTTTACAGAATATTAATTATTACTTAGCATGAAATAGAGTAATGGGAAAGCACTGCTTTGATATGTCTGTCTTGGATGGTTGCCAAAGTGACTCTGTGCTTATGGCAACATAATGGTGCAACAGAAGCACAATCTAGCAACACTGTTTATGACAATAGTTTTCTGGTGGGTTTTTTTCTTTCTTTTTTCCATAATTGGCCTTACAATTTGAAATTTTATTGGGCACATACAGAGGAATTGTATAAATGTTTGTGACTGAGTTAACCAAAACTCATGTTGACCAACAATGCTATTTGATATACCTCTTGTGATCCTGTCTGTTGAAGATAATTCTCCCTGTTTTGCCAATGTAGGGAATGCAACAAGTGCAATAGATTCTAAAGAGATTTCAGTTCGTCTAACGCTTCTAAATAGAAGATCCTTAATTTTGAGGGTAACATTTAAAAGTCACTCAATTGTATTTTCACAATGGGATGATTATAGCCAAATTATAATGTGTTTCTTTTGAATAAATGTTATGCAGGATTTTGTTGAGGTTTCTCAGTATATCCATTCTGGAAGGTTTTTTGGATGATCTGGAATTCATTTTACGGCTTGCTCATTAATGCAAATGAATAAGGCCCTTTGTTTAAAAGTGTTAATCACACTAAAGTTTATGGGTGTAGTGATGGTGGGAGTCTACATGCATGTTTTGCATTGTGTGTGCACTATTTTACAATAATAATAATTATTATTATTAAGAACCTCCAGGGAGTCAGGAACTCATCTAGGAAGGCCATACTATTTGCACCAGCTGTCATACCTGTTCATGAATTCATTCACACTACTTGTACATACAACATCCAATGGCAATCCATTCTCTAATCATGCACTACTCTATGAGAGAAAACTCTAGCCCCCTTCTTGACAGCATTCATTCTCAACTTCCATGGATGCCCTTGTGTCCTTTCCCTACCCTCTATAAAATGAAAAATTCCACCTGCTAAAATACCGTATAACCCTTTCAGAAGTTTGTAAGTCTCAAATCACCCCTCTATCTCCTGTTTACTAGTGTCTGCAGCCTACAAATTCACAATCTGTTCTTCATAATCTGTATTCCACAATCCTGATATCATCTTTGACATGCTCCTTTGCGCTCTCTCCACTGTATCAGAATCATCACAGAAACCAGGAGTCTAGACCTGCACACAATAGTCCAAGAGAGGTCTTATCATGGCCTTATAAAAGAGGCAAAATGATTTCCTTGTCTTTACATGTCAAGGTTCATTTCAGCATTGCCATTCTTCTCTGAGTTATATTTACAATGTTTGCTATATGACCCTTAGACTTTAATTTTCTGTCTACTAAAACTCCAAGATCCCTAGCCTCATCAGTTTCTTCAAGCATAATCCCACCAATATAATATGACATTGATCTAATCACACCAATAAACTGAAAAAGCAGACAACCTGATAGAAGGTACATAATAGTTCATCCTGGAAAGGAAAAGAACCCTACCTTTCAAGTACCAATATAAACTTTATGTTGTTTGTTCAAGTGGCTAAGGAAAACCTCAAAAGTTTGAACTCATATGGCTAGATGATGAATAGATCATTAACATAATCTGAGCCATGCTTTTAGTTTTAAAAGAGAGAAGTTAAAAAGTAAAAAAAAAACTGTGTGTAAAAATTTGCTACTGAGATGTGGGAGGATGAAGAGTCCATAGCTGGACTCTCTTTTTAGGAGATTTCTTCTGCCAGACAAAGTATCTTAATTACAAGACATGAGAAGAGGAAAATAATATCTGGTGAAAATTTGTTTTATAACAGAGGAATTGTGTCTTTGATGGCAACATTAATAAGCAGGAGAGTGGAGTCAAAACTGACCAAAATATCTTCAGTGTTTCATGTAAGATCCTTAATCTTGTTGATGAAGTGCTGTATGTGTGTATGTGTTTTCTTAATGTATGAGTGGGAAAAGCTAACTTCTTGAGAATTACTGCTAGACCTGTGGAGGTACAGAGATCTAATCAATGCAGAAGTCAGTATCTCCACAGGTTTAATTCCAACTGATGAGACCTCAATAAAAGACTGAAACCAGTCTTGGTGCATTATCGCATACTTGGAAGATTTTATGTGAAGTCATCTACCTCTACATATAAGTAGCCTTGTCAAGGAGTCATGTCATGTGCAAACTTCTGTTCATTAATGCTTGGATAAAGAATAAAAATAGAATATGATTTATCAAATATAAATTTTCCAAGCAAAAACTTACAATTCTAAATACGTTTTTTTTATATATCATAAATTCTTAAACAATGTTCTTAGAGTTATTTGCACTTGTTTCTAGTAAGAGGTTTCCTTTTGCTTATGTCAATTATCAAGATAAAAGATACATTCTCCATGATGATGGCATAAATAAACATAAGTATAAATAATATTACAGTTAACTCTCGCTATTACACATTCCTTGGGACAAAAGAAATAGTTTGTTATAATATAATAAATTTTTTTAATGTAGCATTGTACTTATGGGATTCTGGTCAGGACTTTTCAGTAGTTGTTTATAGTTAGTAAGCAAGTCTGCTATAGTGACAGTTGACCAAAAAAGATTCTGTATAAATAAAAAAAGAAAAGCAGGTCATACGTTTTCCGAAATTATAATTATTATAATAACAAATCACTATGGAGTCAATGAACTAATCACAGGTTTATAAACATCTTTATCATATCACTTTTTTTTTTTTTTTTTAAACAACTATCCACTAAACTTTACAATTTACATTTTGTCACCCATTGCTCATAACCAGGGTTTGAAAAAAATGCTCACCCACTTGCATGTGGCAAGTAGTTACAGGCAAGACAAAATAGATTATTTTTAGCAAGATAAAAAGCTAAGCTATTTTTGGCTATGGAGCAGATCCTTTTTTAATGACTAGGCTTAAACAGTTGAATTTATTAAGGTTTAAAAAAGAAGAATATTAATTAACATACCTGTATCTTGAAGGTAAGAATGGTGAAAACTTGACAAAGACTTGACTGGAACCAAGACAATATGCAATTTAAAGTGGTGAGTACAAGATAGTGACCAATGTAGAAAATATATGAAAAGAGACAAGAATTTCAAAACAAATGACAAAAAATTAAAACCAAAAAGATGAATTAATAAAATTTAGATTTCAAAAGAATGGAGAATAAAAACTATGAATAAAAAAACCTATTATATATACAGCAAGCCAGCAACAAACATGACAGATGCTGTCTGTTTCATTATGCTAAAATGTCCTCAGATGAATAAAGCAGAAAACTATGAGCCAGCCATGTGGTCTGGTTGGTTTAAGAGTTTGGGAATTTGGGTTGTTTGAGAGTACTAGGGAGCAATTTATTTTGTTTAAGAAGGGGATATTAAGGGGATAGTAAATAGGATCTTTTTGTGTTTACGGCACATCGGGTGGTTCTTATTGCTACCAATTCAGAACAATGTAATTTGGATTCACTTTCTTGGAAAGCGACGTTGATGACCTTTTAGAAAATGTCATGGTATAAATATATCAAAAATAAACCTCACTCAACCACACATTCACACTCAAGAACAATACAATTGCTAATTAAGATGAAAAGCCAAACGGTGTTCTTTTCACTTAAACTTTGATATTATCTAGGTCTAGCTACTCACTGATGAGACCTCAAAAAAAGGTTGAAACCGGTCTGAGTAGTGACCTCTCCTCATAATGTAAAGCAGTTCTACAACTCCTAGGAGCTGTGTGTTTTTACATTATGAGAAAATATCAAGGATAGTGAGGGAGCTTGCTCCACCTTTGCATCGAGTTGCCTTGGTGTGACACTACCAAGTGATCACTTACGCTTGGATCCGCCGACAGTTCGTCGGCATGAAACGTTTAGATCGTAGTTTTCAATCTTAGTTTCGCATACCGGCTGAAAAACAATAAGGGATTTTTATTCCCTTTACAATTGCTCATTATCAAAATATCATTAAATCAATGTTAAAACAATGACTCAGCTGTGAACTCACGTTCATGCAGTCTGTCCAGTATGCCAGGCGATCAGTCAGGTGGAACATACTGGAGTAGGATAATAAGGAAGGCAGAATGTGAATATGAGAAGAGATCAAAGAAAATCCAAAGGAATCATTTCATTATGTGGCCAATAGGAGGAGAGATGACTGTGAAAAAATGACACTGTTAAATGAAAATGGGAGCAGAGTGAATGATGCAGAAGACATAGCGGAGTTGTTTAACAATCACTTTATTAGGGTATTTCATTCTGGAAAAGAGGATTTTATTATGACAGGGGTGGGAGGGTTCAAGGTTTGGAAATGCAAGAGGAGAGTGTGTTACAAATACTAAATACCCTAAATGTCAATAGGATCGTGGGAGTAGACAAGATTCACTATGTGTTTTAAGAGAATGTGGTAAGGAACGACAACTTCATTAACCTGGCTTTTCAATGAGTCTGGCTATGGGAAAGGTGCCCAAGGAATGGAAGGAGGGTAGTGGTAGAATGGAAATGTTGAACTATAGACCAGTTCATATTTCTTCTGTAGTTGTTAAGATTTTGGAGACATTAGTGAGAGATCATATACAGCATAAGGCAGATGAGGGTAATATTGCCTTTCATAATTAAGTAACAAGAGCAGTTGATGAGGGAAAAGCATATACTATTATTATTATTATTATTTTACAAAGCCATTTAACAGGATGACACATGATAAGCTAATAATTAAGTTACAGCATATATGGATTTTGATATCAGGTTGGTGCATTGGAATAGGGTCATACCCTATTCCAATAATAAAGTGACTATTAAAGTGACTGTCTGATAGATGGAGAGTTGTTTACAGGGAGCAGTATCTAGGAAGCAGAAGGTTACATGTGGGGTCTCTCAGTGATAGGTACTGGGACTTGTATTGTTTAAACTTTATATCAATGACATTATCAATGGACTGCAAGGAGATATTCAGCTGTTTGCAGACAATGTGAAGCCGGGAAGGGTGTACTGGGACTTGTATTGTTTAAACTTTATATCAATGACATTATCAATGGACTGCAGGGAGATATTCAGCTGTTTGCAGACAATGTGAAGCCGGGAAGTAGTAGTGCTGGAGGAGGATTTAAATAAGCTGGACAGATGGGCAAATGAATGGAGTCAGTTTAATGCAGCTAAATGTAAGGTCTTGAAGTTTGGGATTCATCAATGGGAGATTGCATACTCTGTTGGAGGAACTGTACTAGAAGAAGTGAAGGAAGCAATGGGCCTTGTGGTGATATATGATAGAAAATGGGAATTTAGGGAACATATTGCAAAAGTAGCAAAGGTAACCCAGAGGATTGTTGTAATACTGAGAATGCTAACCAGCAGACATAGAAGAGTTGTGATTCCATTATATAAACCCTGATCAGACCACATTTGGATTATTGTTCTCAGATTTGGTCACAAGGATTTTTAGGGGATAAATTAACCTCAGAGAGGATGCAAATTTAGATAACAAAAATGATATCAAAAGACTGAGGGCATGCAGACTGCAGAGTTTGGTAGACAGAAGGAGAAGTGATATGACTCAGATATTTAAACCGTTGTAAGGCATATACAAGGTTAACACTGGGAAGTTCTTTTGTATGGTAAAACAAAATAACACATATAGGAAATGTTTAAAAATAGTGATATATTTCCATGGATAAGAACCAATTTGCAAAAATATCCATGTGTAATTTATATTTTTGAGAGACCTTGCACAAATTTAAAATGTTTCTGAGTAGCTTATATAAACACAGCATAAAAATCATACATTTATATTTATATTCAAAAGTATGTACAAAAAATTTATAGCTAAATTTTGTTAATTATACTTGAAATTTCACGATGCTTCAGTTTTCTTCATAACTGCAATTAAATCTGTTTTCCATCCCAATTTATCAATCAACTTTTTAACTCCCAAAACAACATCATCTGTGAAAAGGAAATAGACAATTTAATCAGAATCATATATGTACTTATCACAAATATTGTCACAAATTTTTATATATATATATATATATATCAAACAATAATAATAATAATATGATGATGATGATAATAATATATTACTATTATTATTATATAAACAGACTCATTGCAGAAGATTTCAAATGAACATAAATGTTACTTTGGTTACCTAAAAAACATCACACATTATTATTATTATTATTATTGCACAAGCACCTCAATGGAATACTAAGTCATCACAGGAAACCCAAACAATCAACACAATATCTATCAAATCTCTTCTTGAACAAACTACTCACAAATGACTCAAGCAACCCATTTTATTCATTCACCATTCTCCAAGCAAAAAATCTAGTCCTCATGCCCTTGCAAACAGCACTCTTAAACTTGTAGGGATGACCTCTTGTTCTGCTCCTTCTAGCCAAGTGTTGAAATATTTCCCCATGCATCAATTCTATAAATTCCTTTAAGTAACTTAAATGTTTCTATCAATATCTCCCCCTTTTTTGCCTATCAACCAACTTTTCAATCCACAAATTCTCAATCTATTTCTTATAGGAAGCATTTCACAGACCACTCACCATCTTAGTCGCTTGCCTCTGGATCCTCTCCACCACTTCCTCATCCCCAAGAAACCCAAGTGACCAGGCCTGAGCAGAGTAATCGAGATGTGGTTGTATCAAGGCTTTATAAAGGTGAAGGATAACTCCTTATCTCTGCTTGTTAGTGTGTTCTTCAATAATCAAGTAATCCTGTGAACTACCCTGGCTACTTTAACAATATGACCTTCAAACTTCAGCTCTCTATCTACTACTACCCTCAGATTCCTGGCTTCATCAGTTTTCTAGAGTACAGTTCTCTCAATGTAGTACACAGCTTGTAATCTTTGTATCCTAAAATGCATAACTTGACACTTTTCCACATTAAATTGACATCCATTATTATTATTATTATTATTATTATTATTATTATTATTTGATACTTCCAGGGAGTCCAAAGACTCATCGAAGGAAGGCACCTGCTCTACAACTCTGTCTCCGCCACTCAATCCACCAGCTGACTCCACCAACGCCATCTACTGCCAACTACTAGTATTTCCACAGACAATCACAAACATCCATGTCCATGGAGGGATTCGAACCTGCAGCCTTTTCGCTGGAGAGCAGATACGCTAACCACTCGGCCAACCAGGCTGGAAAATTTTGCCATTATGCTTTGCCCATACTGTCTGCCTATTTAAGTCATCTTGCAAGCTCTCTACATCACCTTGATTAACTATTACCCTATCCAACTTTGCATTAACAGCAAACAAATGAATATCTCCCTTCAAATTATGTCCTATATAATTTATATACAAACTAAACAGTGCTACAAGCACAGCAGTGTCTACTAGTCACCTGCATTCTCCTGAATTCTACTTCTCCATATACTGCTTTTTGGTATCTGTCCATCAGCTACTTTTATTCATATCACCAGTTTTCTATCCATCCACATTTGTTGCAGTTTATGTAACAGAGTTCCATGTGGTATCCTGTCAGATGCCTTTGCAAAATCCAACAGTATCATCATGTAACCATTCCATTTATCCAACTCAGCTGATGCCCTATTATAAAAAGTTAACAGACTACTTCAAAGCCATGCTGTCCCTCACAGAGTATCTTATCTACCCATTCCCCAATTCTCTTTTTGACCAGTACTTTTACCACCACTCCTAAAATAATGATTATCTGTAATTTGCTGCCACAGACTTACATCCTCCTTTATGCAAAGGAATTATTTTTGCCCTCCTTCCACTCTCTTGGGACTTTACCAGAGCTGAGACTTAAATTAAACAGCCTAGTGAAAGACATCAAGTTTCTCTGTGCATTCTCTTAAAATGAGTGCCAATATCCCATCAAATACCATAGCTGTATTTGCATTCAGATTCTGCAATATCCTAAGTACCTCTAATTCATTAACTTCAGTTCTCACATCAGCTCTCTTCATCTCTGCTATAACAATATCTTCACTTTGATGATATATCCTTGCAAAACGGTCACTCGGCAGCTCAACAAATTTGTCTGTCTCTGTTACCTCTCTACCATCTGTGTTCATTAACATGTTCATTGCCACTCATGCGATATCGCGCGATGCAAGTTCTCACCAAACGGCCGATCACGCGTTATCGCGTGGCCGTCACTAACTAAATAAAAAAAATAAAAAAAATTTGGCCACCACACGAAATTTCAATTTTCAGCTTGGCAATGAAAGTGTTAAAGTTATTCTTTCATAGTCTTTCTTTCTCCTACTTGCCACATAACAAAAAACCTCTCTGGGATTTCCTTTCGCCTCTTTTGCTAATTTCTTTTCATAATCTGATTTTTCCTTCCTTATCATGCTGGTTACCTTTCTTGCCTGATCCTTGTACTACTGTTCATGAGTTAGCTGTCACCTTTCTCTTTATATACCCTCCATCACATCTGTTTTTGCAGTTCATGTTTAACAACACTATCCATCTAGCTAACTCCTACCCACTCCCTGCCCTTGGGTATACAGTGTGATATTGCTTCCTACAGATATCCCCTTGACTATGCCCCATGCAGATCTTTATACCATGGTACTGCTTCAAGCTGTCTCCCAAGTGTATCATAATAACCTGCATTGTTGTTCCACATATACCCCTTCTTAATTGGAATGTCTACATGTTTTGCTACCTCCCAAGTCAAGACAACATGATCACTTTCCCCTGGAGACAATGTATCCACATTAGTTACGGACAGGTCTTCTGACCCTGTAACAAGATCCAAAACTCTCATACCCCGAGATCCCTTAGTCACATTTTACTTCAAGTAATTATCTCTCGGTAAGTGTATAAATTCCATTTCCTTCCTGCCATGTGATCTTTCCTCTTTGGGCAGATGAGGGTAATGTTATCAGTGAAAGCCAACATGGATTTGTGAAGGGACACTCTTGTTTTAGCAATATGCTAGCCTTTTATGATAAAGTTACAAGAGCATTAGATGAGGGAAAGGCATATACTGCCATTTTCCTAGACTTAGCAAAGCACTTGACAGGGTGCCACATGATAAGCTGATATTCAAGTTGCAGCACATGGGTCTGGATGTCAGACTGGTCAACTGGATTCAGGATTGGCTGTCTGATAGGATCAGAGAGTTGTGTATGGTGGAGCAATATCAAAGAGGCAGAAGGTTACAAGTGGGGTTCCACAGGGCTCAGTACTGGGACCTATATTGTTTAACCTTTATATCAATGACATTGTCTGTGAATTGCAAGGGAATATTCGGTTGTTTGTGGATGATGCGAAGCTGGGAAAGGTTATTAGTAATAGTGCAGATGTGGTAGCCCTGCAAGAGGATTTGAATAAGCTAGATAGATGAACAAATGAATAGGGTGTGGGTTTAATGCAGCAAAATGTAAGGTCTTGAGGTTTGGGACACATCGATGGGATGCTGCATACTCTATGGGAGGAGTTAAACTGGAGGAAGTAGGAGAGACAAGAGATCTGGGTTTGATGATTGATAGAAACCTGAAATTTAGGGGACATATTGCAAAGGTAGTGAAGGTAATGCAGAGGATTGCTGCAATAATGAGAAGGACACTGACCTGCAGAGAAAAAATGGTTATCATTCCGTTGTATAAGACTCTGATCAGACCAACTTAGACTATTGTTCTCAGATCTGGTAACCAGGATTTGAAGAAAATAAATTAACTGTGGAAAGGCTACAAAGGCAGATAACAAAGATGGTGTTGGGACTGTACAATGTTAGTTATGAGATCGAGGGAGTGTAGACTGCAGAGTTTGGTGGATAGAAGAAGGAGGGGTGATATGATTGAGACTTTTAAAATGTTGAGAGGTGGTTACAGGGTTGACACTGGGGAGTTCTTTCGCTTGGTTGAACATCGGAAAGGAGTCATGACAAGGGGCCATCCCTGCAAGTTACAAAAGGAAACTGTGAGCAAGAGGGTGAGGAGTGGTTTCTTTGCATGGAGGGTGGTTGAACCATGGAATGCACTGCCTGATGGAGTGGTGAGAGCGAGAACGGTCAACATTTAAGGAGTGGTATGACAGACTTTGTGTTTCCTAGGAGGGACCTCCCTCGATGAGTCTTGATAGACTTGTGTTTCTTAGGAAGGACCTCCCATGATGAGTCTTTTGACTTCATGGCGGCCTGAATAATAATAATAATAATAAAAATTATATGAATAGACTTTTGGATTGGAAAAATGAATGGGGGTTGTAGCTTTAATATTAATATGTGCAAGGTGTTTAATTTTGGAGTGCCGAAATATAAGACTGGATGGTGCTGTACTGCATGAAATGGATGAAATTTGAGATCTGGAAGTGATGGCTGACAGCAGACTGAAGTTTAGAGGGCATATTACAAGTGTTGCAAAGACTGCACATTGAAGTGCTGCTATGATAAGAAGTAATCTAACATGTAGGGATAAGAAGGTGGTTGTGCCACTGTATAAAGCACTGGTCAGACCACACTTGTACTATAGTGTTCAGATTTGATTACCCAGTTTTCAATGTGATGAGGAAACAGGGGATCCAGAAATGAGTGACTAAGACAATATCTGGGCTCTGGAATGTTGTCCATGGAGAGAGAGAGAGGTTGAAGGAATGTGGATTGCAGAGTTTGGTGGAAAGGAAGAAAAGAGGTGATATGATAGAGATGTTTAAGTTAGGAGGGGATTTTATTGGATTAATCCAGAGTAGATTATAAAAAGAGTAGAAGGCAAAAGAGGAAGAACCATTGGCCACCTAAAAGTTATGAGTGATAACTTCCAGAGTTGGCCTATGTGGATTTTTTACATGGAGAATTGTGGATGAATGGCATGTATCATTAAAGAAATATCTAATTAATGCAAGAGTGTTAAGTATTTTAAGATTCAGTATGATAAATATGTTGTCAGTTAAATGAACCTCCTACAATGAGTCTGCTAACTCCATGGAAGGTGTAATAATAATGATGATAATAATAATAATGCTGTTATTTAAATTTAGGGGATATTAAATCCCACATTGTTTTAAAACTTAATAAGAAACTCAAAGATCGGAATCAAAGAGTTTCACGCCGAATATAGTAACTATAAAAGTATCGGCGACTACTAGCGTAAGCTAAAGCACGTAGTCCAAAGTACGAAGTACAGACTAGGGCAATTCGTAGCAAAGGTGGGGAAAGTTTCTTATTTGGTTTTAAAAAAATGTGGGATTTAATATTCCCTAAATTTAAATAATGTTTACATCACCAAAATGAAGCCTATTGGCTCTTTATTTTAAATAATAATGCTGGTTTCTCTGATTCTGTATTTCCATTTTGTTGCTAAACAGAACTTCAGTCATACAGAAATTCTTTTATCCATCAAATTTATTCCATACATTTAATTACCATGCACTTCACATGCAAGCTTCATACAGATTCATTTGTAATCATGCTCATCTGTCCATTTATTCCTATTATATCTTAGCAACAGATGGACAGACAAACTTTGCTTTTTTTTTTCTTCTCCTCCTTCTGGTAACCCTTTAATATCCTTTTTTGATCTCTATTTATCACTCTGCAGCCATCCCCAAAATTAGCAACTTAAAGTAATGGAACAAAAACAGTATTTAATGTTGATTTAATTTTTTACTAGAAGGATAATGATTGGTGAAGTGTTAGAAGTGAATGAAGAAGATGTATTCTGAATACTAAGTACACTAAATGTCAATAAGGCAGGGAGACTGGATGGATTGTCATCACTTGTTGTAAAGTGATGTGCTATGGAACTGACTGTGCCATTAACTTGGCTATTTAATGAATGTTTTGCAATGGGGCAAGTTCCTAGAGAGTGGAAGGAGGGTAAGATAGTAACACTGTATAAAGGTGGTGGAAGAATGGAGGTACCAAACTATAGGACCTGTTTGTATTTCTTCTGTAGTTGTTAAGATTTTGGAGAGATTAGTAAGAACTCATATACAGAATTGGCCAGATAGGATAATATTACTTATTCAAGCCACTATGGATTTGTTAAAGGGCACTCTTGTTTTAGTAATCTGGTTACTTTTTACAATAGATTTTGGAGAGATTGGTAAGAACTCATATACAGAATTGGACAGATAGGATAATATTACTTATGCAAGCCATCATGGATTTGTTAAAGGGTGTTCTTGTTTTAGTAATCTGGTTACCTTTTGCAATATAGTAACAAGATGAGTGGATGAAAGCAAGGCATACACTGTCATTTTTTTGGTATTTTTCTAAGTCAATTTGACAAATGTCACATGACAAGTTGATTTTTAAGTTTCATTATACAGGTCTGGATATCAGGTTAGTGGATTGGATTGGTGATTGGCTCTCTGATAGATATCAAAGAGTTGTATATGAGGGAACAGTATCAGGGTGTTGGAAGGTAACAAGTAGAATTCCACAGAGTTCAGACATGGGACCATTGCTGTTCAATCTTATTTCAATGATATTGTCAGAGGACTACTACAGGAAGATTTTCAGTTGTTTGCAGATGATGTGAAGCTTGGGAGGGTTATTAGTAATAGTGCTGATGTTTTGGCTCTTCTTCAAGGGGATATGAATAAGCTGGAATGTTGGGAAAAGGCATGGGGGATGGCAGATTCACAACTCTACATGCAAAAAGGATGAATGCTGGAAAGCATTCATCCTTTTTGCATGTAGAGTTGTGAATCGTTTAAGACTCGTCTAAAAGGTCCTTTTGTCATACACACAGATCGTCACATACTGCACCTTAAACACACTTGAATTCTCTGCAGACACCATCCTCTCAGGCAAAGCATTCCAATCATTCACATCTCTACATGCAAAAAACCTGCTTCTCACTCCCCTGCTCACACCCACTTTATATAGCTTCCAGGGATGACCTGTGGTTCTCCCATGTTCTCCCAGAGTATTCTGTAAAACCTCTTCAATGCTGATCATATAACAATCATTTACTAACTTGGTCTCTATCATATCACCCCTCTTCCAACTATCCACTAGACTCTGTAAATCACATCTTCTAAACTTTTTGTCATATTCGACATTCCAGAGATCAGAAACTACCATAGTGAGTTGCCTCTGGACCTTTCCAGCATTCATCCTTTTGAAAACCAGGTGACCAAATCTGTGCACAAGTAGTCCATGTGTGGCCTAATCAAAGCATTATACAATGGAACAAGAATCTCTTTACTTTTGGAAGTCAGTGTCCTCAGCATCACTCCCAGAATTCTTTGTGTTGTCTTCACAATTTTGGCAACGTGTCCCCTAAATTTCAGATCCTTATCTACTATCATCACAAAATCTCTTATTTCCTCCACCTCCAACAATACATCCCCACCAAGCGTAAATTCTACATCCCATCTTTGTTTCCTAAATTTTAAAACCTTACATTTTGCGACATTTAACTTTCATCCCCATTCCTGTGCCCATTCACTCAATCAATTCAAGTCTTCTTGTGAGGCCACAACATCTTCTCTACTCTTCATAGTTCATCCTAACTTTGCATCATCTGCAAACAACTGAATATCTCCATCCAAATCTCTGCAAATATCATTAACATACAAGTTAAACAGCAATGGCTCTAAAACAGACCCCTGACACACATCACTAGTGACTTCCCTCTTCTGGAATATTGCTCCTCCATACACAACTTGCTGATACCTATCAGACATCCACTCTCCAATCCAATGCACTAATCTAATATCTAACCCCATCTGCTCTAGTTTGACTATCAACGTATCATGCAGTAATCTATCAAAAGCCTTTACAAAATCTAAGTATATTACTGTGTATCCCTTTCCTCTGTACAAGGAAGCCATCACTTTATAGTAATAAGTAAGTAGATTATTAAACATGACCTTAGTTTAGCAATTCCATGCTGCCCATCAAAGATAACACCATTGTTGTCAACCCAATTCTGGATCCTAGTTCTCACTAGCTTCTCCAACAACTTAACACCTGACACACAGATAGGCCTATAATTTGATGCTTGAGTTCTATCACCTCCCTTTTGAAGCAGCACAATCTGGCCCTCTTTCCACTCCTTTGGAACTCAAACCAGTGCAAGACTCATATTAAAAAAATATGTCAAGTCCCTGTCACATTCCTTCAAAAGACATGGTGATATATTATCAAGTCCCAGAGCCTTATCAACATCAAATTTGCTGAATTCCCCATATACCTCTTGCTCACTTACAGTCAGTCTCTACTTCCCCCATCATCAACTGCTCTCAATCTCTCCATAAAGTCCCATTCACAAGAATGAAAGATCTTTACGAACTGCTCATTAAGTATCTTCTGCAACAGCTGTCCTTATACCATTTTCTCCAATCAGTGTCATCCTTCGATAATCATTCTTTTCTTTTCTTTTCTTTTTTTTTTTTTTTTTTTGCTGGCTACATATCGAAATAACAACTCCCTAGGATTCTTTTTGGCTTCATTAGCTAACTGCTGTTCATACCTCACTTTTGCTACCCTTACCAACCAAGTCACCCACCTTGCCTGCTCTTTGTAATCCTCATGGAATCGGTTATTCCACTTCTCAAAGGCAATCATATTTTTTCTTTTTTGTAGTTTTTTTTTAGTACTGGAAATCTGCTAATTGAAAGTATACAAGGGCAGTCTGAAAAGTTCTTGGCCTAACAATGAAAATAAGAATTTATCTTTTCAAAATTATTTTTTATTTCTCAACGTAGTCTTCCTTGAGACTAATACATTTATTCCAGTGATGTTCTAGCACCAGTATCTCATCCATGTAGTGGTTCTCAGTAAGATCTGCAAAATACCCCTCTATAGCTGCAATCACCTCTTGATTCGAAGAAAAATGCTGACCAGCAAGGAAGAGTTTTAGTTTTGGGAAAATATATAGAAGTCAGAGAGAGACAAATTTGGGGAATAAGGTGGATTTTCCAACAATTCATGGTGCAGATCCCTTAATTTTCTCACTGCCAAAGCACCTTTGTGGGCAGGTGCATTGTCCTAATGAAAGATGATTTTTTTCTTCTGCAAACATGTGGTCTTTTCTCTGGAATTTTTTTTGTCTAGTCTGGTTAAAAGATTGGAATAATATTCCCCAATTATTGTTTTACCCTTTTCAAGATAACTAATAAACAAAATGCCTTTAGCATCCCAAATACCAATGCCATGGCCATTCCTGCTGATGGAACAGACTTTGTCTTCTTTGGTGCTGAACAACCGGCTTCTGTACACTGTTTTGACTGCTGTTTGGATTCTGATGTGTAATGGTAAATCCAAGTCTCATTCATAGTAATAAATCGACACACAAAAGCAGTTTTATTCTTGTTAAAACACTTCAAGTACTATTCAGAGATTTTCATGTGAGTGTGTTTTTGATCTGCTGTGGGCAAGCGCAGCACCCATTTTGCACAAAGCTTTTTCATTTGCAATTCTTCATGCAAAATATATCCTACACGTTCTGTTGAAATGCCTATAGTCTCAGCAATTTCACGCACTTTGACTCGCCAGTCATTCAATACCATATCATGCACTTGATCAATGATTTCGGGTGTTGTTACACTTTTTGGACATCCTTCATGTATATCATTTTCAAGGCTAGTACAGCCACATTTAAACTTGACAGCCCATTTCAAGAGTGGCCATAAACATTTATGAACTTCGAATGAATTTCTTTTGTCGTTCAACCTTCTTTTACAAAGAATTTTATAAATGCACGATACTCAATGTTATCCATTTCAAGGGTTACAGACACTTTTGCTTCAGACAGCTGTATAAAACAAACTGCTTGATAGAATGACTTGCAATTTCACATGGATGCTTATGACAGATTACCAACTTAGAAAAAAAAATCTTGCCGATAGTGTTGCCATCTATGGTTGAGGCCAAGAACTTCAGGAATCAAGTAGATTTTCAGACCACTCACGCTACTCAATTACTTTACTCATTCTACCTCCAATAAAACAAACTTTGTGCATCCTCTCATCTAGAACACTTTTAATAATTGAATCATTATACAACACCACTCATCACTCTTTCGTTACCTCTTTTATACTAACATTATTTGTTTTCATCATTTTTACTTTTCCATATATATCTCAAATTCTCTTAACTTCATTCTGCATTCATTTCATCTCTTGCCTCATCTTAACCAACTGAACTTTTGTATCTTGCATCACATTTTTGCTCTCATTCATTCTTTCGAATTTTCGAATGTATGAATCTTCTGTCACATTTTCGGTCTAATTCATTCTCTCAGTTTTGTTGCCAGCCATACACCCTTGTTCGCAGTCAATGCTACTCACATTATCTTTAACTGCACTTTCAACTTCTGCATTTGCATCACTTTTGTCTTTCTTACCATCGGTTGTTAAGTTTCTCATATCACTGGTTCCCTTTTTCAAAACTTTTTTATCATTTTTTCACTGCTCTTTTACAATCAGACAGCCACTTATCCTCCTCGTGGTCTTCTCACCACTAACACTGTCAGTTATCAACATATTAGCACTCATCAAGTCCTCATTCAGCTCAAACTTTGCACACACCATCCTCCTTCCATCCACCTTAAATATCCACATTTTATTTATATAATGAAATGAGTACACATAGCACACCTCATATTTCACAGATCAACTGAAATTGAAATTGAATTTCTGCATGTACAAAGCCGCTGCCATCTTTCCTTCAATAGTTACTATACTAAGCTCTCATTTCAACGAATTCTATAGGATACAAAAGTGGGTTGATATCATGGCATTCTTTGTGATAGCTAGCATGGATTTCTTAAAGGGAGGTCATGTTATACACATTTTCTTACATACTATAACAAGGTGACAAATGTATTGAACAAGGGGATGTATATACAGTGGTATACTTAGATTTTGAGGCTTTTGATGGATTGCCATGCTACATTGAAGTTGGTTGCTAAATTGAAGAAGATGGAATTGTATGATAGACTAGTGAGTTGGATAGATGAATAGCTATCAGATAGGTATCAGCAAGTTGTATATGGGTGGATGAGCACTATCTTGAAAGAGGAAAATCACTGGTAGTGTGCTGCAAGGGTAAATTTTGGGACCCTTGTTATTTAATTTGTATATTAATGATATTGGAATAAGTTTAACTGGTGATATACAACTGTTTGCAGGTGATGCAAAACTGGGGAAGAGTGATCAGGAATCAAGCAGATGTTGTGGCCTTGCAGAAGAACTTAAATAGATTGTATAAGTGGACAATAATATGGAATTATCAATTCAATGTTACTAAGTGTTAGGTTCTGAAATTTGGAAGATAACAACAGGATGCAAAGTGTATACTTGGAAGAGATATTTTGGAGGCAGCTGAGTGGACAGTGATCTGAAGTTCAGACATCACATTAGATTATGGCAATGATGCAGAGGACCTTAACTTGTAAAAATAAAGAAGTTCTGGTTCCAATGTATAAAGCCTTGAACAGTCCTCATATGGATTACTGTGTGCGAATTTGGTCTCCTGGTTTTCATGATTGATGAGAATATGTTGTAATGGGTCCAGAAAAGACTGACTAAGTTGTAACTCATCTATAGGATGTGGGATATGAAGACAGATTGGGGAATTACAGTTTGCAAAGCTTTTTGAATAGGAGGAAGAGAGGGGATATGACTGAGACATTTAAGTTGGTAAAGAGTTGTTACCATGTTAATGTGGAAGAAATCTTTCGTAGAATTGGAGAAGGAGAACAAGAGGGACATACCTGGAATTTGTATAAGGAGGGTGTGAGAAGGGGGCATAAAGAGTAGGTTCTTTGCATGGAGAGTGGTTGGTCAGCAGAATGCTTTGCCAACATTGTAGTGAATACAGATACATTGAATGAGTTCAAAGCACAGTTTGATGGATTTTGTGTGTAACATTGTTTGCCTCATAAGATGAGTCTTCTGACTCCATTGAGGTTTGATGTTAATATAATAATAACCACCACCGTTATCCATTTTTTTATACTCTATGATGAGTGTATAATAGATTTCCATGAACACAATACGGGTAACCCTTGTATAACATGGTACTTATACAACGCAGTTTCAATATAACACGGTCTACAAATTGTAGTAATCCTTGTTCAGCGTGGTACTTATACAACAAGGTTTCAATACAGCATGGTCTACAAATTTTAGTAACCCTTTATTCTTTTCATATATTTTTCACCATGTGACTTAAAAATCAAATTTTATCTTCATTAAATTTGCATCTGCTCATATCGTGCATGTACACAGTTAAAAGTAGTGAATTTATATTAGGGGAAATATGCTTTTGCATGCATGTATGTCAATTGTTTACCATATAAAGTGTTTATAGTTGAAAATTGTCTTTGTTTGCTGCCAGGAAAGCACATTAAAAATAATAAATGTATTAATCTCAAGCTGAACACTTTATTTTCTGGTGAGTTACATACAATATGTAATGCTTTTTTATGTAAAAAAAATATTTTTATAATAATGGCCACTTAGAGGGCTTTTGCAATATGGTTGAAAACAAAATTAGTGAATTAATTGATGGCAAAACAGATTTAAATGAGGAGGAACTGGTACAATTAATAGTTGACATTGAACCAAATGGTGAGGAAGATTCTGATTGTGATCAATCCGTTAAAGAATTCAGTTTAAAGAAATTAGCAGAAGGATTGGATTTGGCAAGAAAGTTAAGTTATTTTACGGATAACGATCCCTCAGTCAGTAATAAGCAAGGTTTTATTACTGACTTCTTGATAACTTAACCAGCTGAAGTAAGCAATGAGAATTATACAAATGATGTTCAAGAGATTTCAAGTGATGATGACGTCCAGCCACTCGTAAATAAAGAACATCTACGGAATGTTAGTTTGAAGACAATGATGACGATTAAAATAGGCACTTCATTTTATTTTGCCTAAAACATTTATGCATTATGTGCAATTAAGTTTATGTACAATTTGTAATTTTTATAAGTTTATACTATGTATTTGTTTCATAGTTTATATGTTTCCTTAACTTACATGAATTACCTGAATTAAATAAAAATATATTTTTGTTGAATATGTCATTGTTGTTTATATAATTAAAAAAAAAAGGATTTCGGAACATAACCCTACTTTTTCTATGTGATCTGATTCTCACATAACGTGATTTATATAACGCAGCATTTATGTAGCCTGATCAAAGTCCTGTACAACAGAATCAAAACATATTTACTTCTACAAGTCAGTGTTCTCTGCATCATTCCCATAATGTCCTCACAATTTTAGCAAAATGACCATGAAATTTCAAGTCCCTATTCACCACCAGATCTTTCATCTCCTTCATCTCCTCTAAAATATCTCCACCAATCCTATACTCTGCTTTCCATCTTTCCTTCAGTTGGTGAAAGTGAGCATGAAGTGAAAACTTGAGTGGTGGCCAGCCATATCAGGACTTTTGTGAGAAAGAGTTATATGTGGAACTATAAGGCAGGTGATTATGGAGACTTGCAGCTATATCATGGAATGAGGAATTGCATGGGAAGGAAATCAATGCTGCTTGGTCTCTACTCAGGATAGAGTAGAGACCAAGCAGCATTGATTTCTGAAGGAAGCATCTGGCAGAGGCAATGACTGAGTATATTCCTAAGATCAGAATAAATAAGGTAGGTGTAAAATAGATAAAGTAGATGGAAGAGGTGAAGTGTGCAATCTGGGAAAAAAAGGCATTGTGGAGGCAGTACAAGATGAGTGGAGATAATCAGTTATATGAGGAGTACAAAGAGCAAGCAAGGAAGGTAAGTCACTTAGTAAGGGTAGCAAAAGTGCAGTATGAGTAGCAGTTAGCAAATGATGCTAAAAGAAATCCTAGGGAGAGTTTTTGATATGTGGCTGGTAGAAGGAAAAATTATTATGGGAGGATGATGTTGGTCAGTGATAATGGGGAAATGATAAACACTGAGAAGGATATGGTAGAGGTGTTAAATGAGCAGTTCATTAAAGAATTCCATCCTTGTGATTGTAACATAATGCAGAACTTGAGAGCAGTGAGAATAGGGGAGGAATCAATGATGGTGAGTCAGCAGGAGGTATATGAGGAATCGAGTAAACTTGATGTCAACAAGGCCATGTGACTTGATAGTATGTCATTGCATGTCTTGAGGGAATGTTCCAGAGAGTTAACAACAGCTTTAACGTACATTTTTAACATGAGTCTTAGATTAGCCCAGGTCCCAAAGGAATGGAAATATTGCAAAATTATTCTGCTTCATGAACGGGGTGATAAGACTAAGGCTTCAAATTATAGGCCAATCTGCTTGTCTAGGGTTGTGGTCAAGATGTTGAAGAAGCTAGTAAGAACAAGGATTCAGAACTGGGTGGACAGTAGTAAAATTCTCTTTAATGGACAGCATCAGATTACTAAAACACAATCTTCCTTTAGCAAACCCATGCTGTCCTTTAAAGAGAATTTTATTATAACAAAGTAATGAATACGTTGTACTGTAGTATATTTAGATTTTGCAAAGCCTTTCGATTGATTGCACCATGACAAACTAGTAGTTAAATTGGAACAGATGTGGTTGGCTAGCAGATTAGTGGGTTGGATTGGAGATTGGCTACCTATCAGACAGCTGTGTAAGAGGGAGGGAGTGATATCCAGGAAGAGAAAAGTCACTAGTAGCATGCCCCAAGAGTCTACTTTGGGGACATTGTTGTTTAATTTGTAAGTAAATGACACTGGAAAGGACATAAATGGTGATATACAGTTGTTTGCAGATGATGCTAAGTTGGGGAGAGTTATGAGAAGTAAAGCAGATGTTGTAGTCTTGCAAGAGGACTTGAATAGAAAGTCTGAATGGGCGAGTGTGTGAGGATTTCAGTTTAATATAGCAATGTCAAAGGTTTTAAAATTTGGGAAGCAAAGATGGAATGCAGAGTATAAGATTGATTGGGGTATTTTAGAGGAGATGAAAGATTTGGGGATGGTGAACAAGGACATGAAATTTCATGAACATTTTGTTAGAATTGTGAGGACAATACAGCAAATCATGGGAATGATGCAGAGAACACTGACGTGTTGAAATAAGGATTTTTTGATTCTATTGTATAAGGTTTTGATCAGAGCACATATGGATTACTCTGCACAGATTTGGTTGCCAGGTTTTCAAAAGGATGATGAGATGCTGGAGAGGGTGCTGAGACAATTGACTAAGTTGGTTTCTGGTCTCAGGAATGTGGAAATTACAGAGCCTAGTGGAAAGAATAAAGAGGGGAGACATGATCGAAATGTATAAGTTGGTAAGGAATAATTACCAGATTTTTTCATAGAATATCTGGAGATGGGGAGAATGAGAGGCTAACCCTGAAAGCTGTATAAGGTGGGTGTGAGCAAGGGAGGTGAGTAGTAGATTTTTTGCATGGAGAGTGATGGGTGATCAGAATGCATTGCCTGAGAATATGGTGAGTGCAGGGACAGTGAATGCATTTAAGTTGAATGTGAGAGTGGGACCTCCCGTGATGAGTCCCTGGACTATTGATAATAATAATAATCATAATATTCAATGAGATGATTTCTTTTATTGTGATCAGGGAATTTGAGAGATGAAACAGAATGAATTAATGAGTAAAAACAATAAAAAGAAATAAATAAAATAAAGGAAATAAAGAGGACAAGAAGTTATTATTATTAACATCTGCCCTCCAAGAAGTCAGAGACTCATCATGGGAGATACACACCATTACTCACAAAGCTCATCCGACCATGCCTTAAACTGATTCAATATGTCTACGTTCACAACACACTGAGGAAATGCATTCCACTTACTAACCACTCTCCATGTAAACCTGCCCCTCACTCCTCTGTTCACACCCTCCTTATATATTTTCCAGAGCTGTCCTCTTGCACTATCCCCCTCCCACTCTCCCCATTATATGAAAAATCTCTTCCATGTCAACCTGATAACAATCCGTGACTGACTTATATGTCTCAATCATATCCCCCCCCTCCTCCTCCTATCCACGAAGCTTTGCAGTGGTGTCTTAATCAATGTTCTCAATCTTTCCTCATTTCCGGTCACTTTCGACTAAAGGTGAGTTAGCCAGTTTCTTATGGAGGTAGGGGGTTTTTCATATGGAAACTCTGGTTTTTCATCCCCGAGAACAGGCAAACCAGCTTGTGCACACACATGGATTTACTGTCATAAAATACATACTTAAATCCCTCATTAGGAGGGCTCAACCAATCCTAAGGTACATTTGAGGAACAACTTCAGATTCCAAAGACAACTTTTGAGAATCTTCTTTGGACCTTTCTAAAAATCTTCATCACCACTATGAAAACCCAGTTTCCAAATTTGTATATAATAATCCATATGAGGCTTGATTAAGGCCTTATACAATGGCATCATAACCTCTTTATTTGTGCAGGTTAGTATCCTCTGCATCATTGCCATTATTCAGAGATGAATTCTATGTTCATTTGTTTTGTATAATAGTTGATTTTATCTTTCAGAACTGAATTTAATTGTGAGACTCAGAGTGACAGGTGGCAAGATATTCTGGAGGTTGTTGAAGAGGCTCAGAAATGGAGGAAAGAGAGCTGTAAAAGGAATTAGAGATGATAAAGGTGATATGAAAACTGGAGAAAAAGACATCCTTGAAGTATGGAGTAATTACTTCGAAAAATTGCTAAATGAAACTAGCAGTGATGACAGCACAGTGATAAAAAACCCTGACCAGGCATGCCATCAGGAATACATATCCATACATGAAGTAGAAAAAGCCATCAAAAGTCTGAAATGTGGAAAGGCAGCAGTAGATGATATATTATTATTATTATTATTTGTCACCTCCAGGGAGTCCAAAGACTCATCGAGTCAACCAGAAATGCTCAAGTATGGAGGTATAAAAGTTTTACAGTGGCTACACTGCACAGTTCAGAGGGCCTGGACAGAAGGACGAATTCCAGATGATTGGAGTACAGCTCTCATAGTACCCATATATAAATAGGGAAATAAAACTGATTGTGAGAATTACAGAGGTATTTCTCTACTGAGTGTTCCTGGTAAGATTTATGCCAGTATACTTGAGAAATGGTTGAGAAGGATTGTGGAAGAGAAGCTTGGTGAAGAACAAGCTGGATTCAGGCCAAATAGAAGCTGTCAGGATCAGATATTCTCTTTACAACAAATAGTGGAGAAATCATGGGAATATAACAAAGATCTGTATTTAAGTTTTGTCAATCTGGAAAAGGCATATGACAAGGTGCCAAGAGAGAAGCTACAGTTATATGGTGTCAATGGGGCATTATATCAAGCACTACTTAGTCTTTATTTGAGTTGTAAGTCAGCAGTTAGAATTGAAGGAAGTACAGGAAGATGGGTTAATGTTAAATCAGGTGTCAGACAAGGATGTACATTATCACGTCTGTTATTCATTATCTATATGGATTACATTATGAAGGAAAGTAGTATTAAACCTGATATCAAAATTGGAGATGTTAATGTCAGCTCCTTGAGATGTTATACTTCTAAATAAATCCGCTACAAGTCTGCGAGATTCCCTGACTAAATTGAATAACTGTTGTGATAGATATGGTATGAAGGTCAGCAATAACAAGACAAAGATAATGAAAATAGGCAGAAGCATTGAAAATATCAGCTGCATTGTGAATGGAGAACCTATAGAACAAGTAAAACATTTCAGCTACTTAGGCATGATTTTTAGTGAAGATAGTAAATTATATATGGAAATAGACAACAGAATCAACAAAGTAGGTATGGTAGGAAGTCAACTGAATAAATTTATATGGAATAAGAGAGAAATTAGTCAAAACACTAAATTAGCTGTATACAAGACAGTGTTCAAACCAATTTTAACTTATGGATCTGAGAGCTGGGTCAGAAGTAAAACACTTGACCAAAGACTAGAGAATGCAGATATGAGAGTCCTGAGAAAGATTAGGGACATGAACAGATGTCATCAATGGCAATATCATATTAAAAACGGGGATATTAGGAAATAACTTGACACTGTTAACATCCAGGAATGTGTTAGCAGAGCTAATCTCAGGTGGTATGGTCACTTAAACAGAATGGAAGAGGAAAGATTAGCAAAACAAGTGTTCTCTGCCAGGTTGGCAGGTAAAATACCCAGAGGAAGACCAAAATGCAGGTGGATTGATATGGTAAAAAGTGCCTTAGAAGATAGAAATATAAGATCTGACAATGTTGTAGCTTTGACAGGTAACAGATTGATTTGGTGGAAAATTGCAGGTAGGAAGTTAGTAGTGATGTAAATTTTTCATGTAGTACTATCATATCCTATACACCCCTTGAGGGTTAATGTCAGGAATTTGATGATGATGATGAGTCAGCGTGAAAGATGTTTCTTGAGCTCATATCATGTAGACTTGTAATGCTGCAGTGTTAGATCTCCTTATAGAAATAAAGAGAATAACTTACTACATAGAACTATTTACAGTACATATTTTAATTTTTTTTATACTTGAGCTTCATACTTTAGAATGTACAACATACTGATCTTTGAAATCAATGCACCATCACAAGTATGGATTAGAAACATTCTAATGAGCCAATAAACAAAAATAAAATTATATATAAACATTATCTTATTCTCTATGGCTGACTTTGAATATGAAAGGGTAGATAAAGATAAGGTGGGGTTTAACACTTTCATATGCTATTTTTCATTACTTTTATATTTATATATCATCATCAGGATGATCAAAATTAAAGTATCCCTGTTCAAAGCCTTGTGGAGCACCACCTAGTGATCCAAATGCTGCATAACTATGCAGGAATACGTTGGGCATGACATGTAAGTGATATCTGAGGAAAAAAAAAAAAAAACAGTTGCCAAATTCACCACCAGGGGCATCATGATGTACCGAATAAAATGTAGTAATTTTTCTGTATGTGTGTGTGTGTGCATGTAAGAAGGAGAAAAATGACACATTTTTATTCACTTCCATTATGCATTCACGAGTTGTACTACTCAATGTGCTGCCCTTTCCAGTATACCAAAAACTGCATCCTTTGCACGGTGTGTTCAATGGCAGAACACGGTTGGGAATGATGTTGTGAGCATGCTGCATAACATCATTCAGGACTTGCAAGTTATCAGAATGATCCAAATAAACCCTGTCTTTGAGAAATCCACAAAGGCAGAAGTCACAGGGTCAGATCGGATAAATGATGGGGCCATGCAGTAGGAAACACATGGCTAATAATTCTGGCTTCCATGAAATGTTCTCAAAGAACCTATTGTACAGATTAAACAATGTGTGGAGGGGGCCCCATCTTGATTGAATTCATGTCCAAGCACTGCTGCAGATGTGGTACAACAAAATTGTTTATCATATTGAAATACCTCTCAGCAATAACTGAGCAGATCACAGGACCCAACTAACAAATGTCCTCAAAGAGGAATGGTCCAATGATAAATGAAGCAGTAAAACTGCACTAAATGGTAACTTTGGGTGAATGCAAAGGAATTTGTTGGATTGCATAGCCTATATCCAGCAATTGTGAGTATTCATAGCTCTGTTCACATGAAAGTGAGACTCATTTCTCCACAAAATCATCTATGGCCATGCAGCATCGAACTCCACTCAAGAAAGGAATGTTAAAGCAAATGTCAGTCGATTTTCAAAGTCCTGTGGGCAAAACTCCTGTGCCAGGGTTATCTTAAATGGGTAGAAATGCAATGGAATGTTCTATAGAATTTTCCAGACAGTTGTGTAATGCACATCCATGTCTTGATGCAACACGTGCACTGCCAATGCTATTATTCCTGGCCTGCTCCACAATAACAGTAGCAACTTCATTCGTTTATTGCGAACTGATTGGTTTGCAACCTCTGCCAGGTGTATCTTTCAATGATCCTATTTCTTCAAAACGACCAATCATTTGTTGCAGAGCACATGGAGATAGTGGAACTCATTGACATTTGTTCATGTGACAAAATTTGCAGAGTGCAGCAACAGCACTGCAGTTGTTTAGGTAGTACAGCTTCATGAGCAAAGCACATTGAGGCAAGGTTAGTGCCATCACTGTGTGATTGGTATTAACAACCAGAATGAAGGGAAAAATCATGCATCCATCTTTTTAAACCCTCCTGGCACCTGTCAAGTTGCATGATATGCAAATTCCAAGCATTTGGTGTTTGAAATGCCTCTGGGCGGTGAATTTTGGAACTACCTTTTTTTTCTTATCACTTCCATATGATGCACATGCCACTGGGGAGGGCAAGTTAGCCCATCTCAGTGCCAGTCGCAAGCGCGGATAAATGGGGAGGGTTGGCATCAGGAAGGGCATGCGGCCATAAAAAAACATGCCAAAACCAGGGACGAAATGTCAAATAACAGAGAAAGGACAACGGCTAGGGCGTCCCCTGTAAGTGACATGCAGTTCTGTTTGCCCGAGGAAGTGGGCTTGGGCTACCGAACCAAGGATGGGTTCGGCTAAAGAAGAAACTCCAACAGAAAGAGAGAGCGTGTAAAGTAAGAATCGGGTCGCTGAATGTGGGTATAATGAATGAGAAGAGTAGGGAGATAGTAGACATGATGAGAAGAAGGAAGCTGAAGATCTTGTGCATGCAGGAGACAAGGTGGAAGGGCAATAAAGCAAAGGAGCTGGCAGAAGGATATAAACTGTTTTACAGTGAGGTGAATGAGAATGGAAGAAACGGAGTTGGAATCATCATTGAGAAGGACCTGAAGGGTGGAGTCTGCGAGGTGTGCCAGAAGAACGATCAGATTATGAGTGTTAAACTTGAGATTGGAGGAAGCATGGCTATGATAGTGTGTGGATACACTCCACAAGTAGGTCATGATGAGGAGGAGAAAGAGGCATTCTGGAGAGAACTAGACCAGGTAGTAATGGGAATCCCTGATGTTGAGAGAGAGTGATCGTCGGAGCAGACCTGAATGGGCATGTAGGAAGGCAACAAAGTGATGAAGAAAGGGTGCATGGGGGTTGAAGTAGTGGTGAAAGAAATGAAGAAGGTAAAAGAATCGCAGAGTATGCTGTGGCCTTCGACCTGGCTATAGCTAACACATGGTTTAAGAAGAGAGTTGGACACCTGATAACTTATAAGAGCGGGATAGGATGAGTCAGATTGACTATATTATGTGCAGAAGGAAACATCTGAAGGAGGTGAAAAACTATAAAGTGATTAACGGAGACAGTGTAGTGGCACAGCACAGGTTGGTTGTGGTAGACTGTGATATAAAAGGGGAAAAGAAGAATAGACGGAAGTGGTGGAAAGATAGGAAAATAAAGTGGTGGAAATTGGAAGAGGAAGGTCCAAGGAATGAGTTTAAAGAAAAGGTATTGGAAGGAACGAAGTTACCAGAGTATGTGGTAGAATGGTGGGATGTAAATAGTCGGAATATTAGAAAAATTGGAGAAGAGGTGCTCGGTATATCATCAGGAAAGGGGCCACCCGAGGATAAGGAGGCACGGTGGTGGAATGAGGAAGTGCAGTTGCAGATCAGGGCAAAGAAAAAATGGGACATGACTGGAACCAGAGCCAACAAGGAGGCATATAGATTAGCGAAGAAAAGTGCAAAGAGAGCTGTAGCAAGGGCGAAGGCGAGGACAGTTGAAGAGGTTTATGAAGTAGTGGAGAGAAATGGTGGTGAAGCTAAGTTGTTGAGAATAGTGAAAGCTAGAGATAAGGCCTCGAAAGACATAACATCAGTTAAGCAGATAAAGGACGCCAGAGGAGTAGTACTACAAGAAGAGGACAAAATCAGAGGAAGATGGGAAGAATATTTTCGTAATCTACTAAATGCGGAGAATCCAAGAGAGAGGTGTGAGGATGGAGAGGCAAACGAAGAATCAGTGCAGGACATAAGAAGATAGGAAGTGTATTGGGCACTGAGAAAAACAAAGAATGGAAAGGCTGTAGGGGGAGGACCAGATACCTGGAGAAGTGTGGAGAAGCTTGGGCAGCGAGGGCATAGACATGTTATGCGATCTGATGAGGAAAATAGCCCAACAGGAAAAGATACCAGAGGAATGGGGGAAAAGCCTTCTCGTCCCAATTACAAGGGAAAAGGAGATGTTCAAGATTGTGGAAACTATAGATGGATCAAGCTGATGTCACACACGTTGAAGATATGGGATGGAGTAATTAAAGGAAGGACATGGCGGGAAACAAAAATTGGTGAGTAGCAGTTTGGATTTATGCTAGGAAGAGGGACAACGGATGCAATATTTCACTAAGATGATTGATGGAGAAATATAGGGAAATGCAGGCGGAGCTACATATGGTGTTTATAGACCTGGAAAAGGCATACGACAGAAAGTATGGAGGTGTATGAGGAAGAAGGGGGGGGTGTCAGAAAAGTACGTGAGGTTGGTGAAGGAGATGCATGAGGGAGCGAAAACTCAGGTCAGGTCTAGTGTCGGCATGACAGAGGGGTTCCCCATTGTCATAGGGCTCCATTAGGGATCAACTCTGAGCCCTTACCTCTTTGATCTGGTCATGGATGTGGAAACGTGGCCTATAACAAAGGCACAGGAGAGGAAGATGGAGGTGGCAGAGATGTGGATGTTGAGATGGATGAGTGGTGTGACAAAGAAGGACAGGATAAGGAATGACTACATCAGAGGGATGATGAAGGTGGGACTGATCGGTAAGAAGGTACAAGAAAGCAAGTTGAGGTGGTTCGGTCATGTAGAGAGAAGCAGTGAGGAGTATGTTGGTAAACGAGTGGAGTGTATAGAGGTGGAGGGAAGGAGGAAAGGAGGCAGGCCCAAACTCAGATGGAGGGATAAGGTGGCAGAGAATCTTAGGGAGAAAGGATGGAGTCGGGAAGATGCCCTGGACCGGAGAATTTGAAAGAAGAAGATTAAAGATGAGAACGCCAACCCCATTTAACATGGGATAAGGCATAGCGAAAGAAGATATGAAGTACATGCTTACTAAATAGCTTAAGGAAATTACAATGTAAAATAGAATATACATTAAAATAAATTTTAATACACTTCCAATATTTTGCAATGTCACGTTGCTATTTTGACAGGAACTTAGAAACAAGACAGTGCATGCAAGCACAATAGACAGTAAATGAGGACGAAGCAGGAAGCTATTCTTTCTCCTAAAAGTCCTGATGGTGCCCTCTAGCGGGCAATGTAGGTATTCTTGGCTGTTTGGGCTGAAGTTCTTCTGCTGTAAGTTTCCCAAATTTCGGGCAGTCTCATGCAACCAAATTTGTTGAGGTTTTGGATTGTTCCTTAGGGCTGAGGCTGATTCCATGAATTTCTATCCTTTCATATTTGAATTTACTAGAGTGTATCATCATGGCTTTCTTCCACCTTATTCTATGGCGAGTATCCAAAGCATGGTCTGCAAGACCAGAGTGGCTATATTGGTGAAACCAGATCTGAAATTCTGATATTCTGATGTTTGGCCAAAGTAGGATAGCTTACAGATGAAAGGGACCTGGTATACACCAGGTAGGTCTAGGGGAGGAGGTTGTTCTTTAGTGGAGCAGATAAGGGATGCCAATTTTCGATATCGTCTGTAACAAGAAGTCAAGTCATGTTTCTTTAGGATTTTTGTAATTTTTTCTGAGGCGCCTCGGATATAGGGAATGGTGATGGATTTAGAGTAATCCTTGTTGTGAAAGGGGGGGGGGAGTAGTTTATTGGTTTCAATATTTTTTGGGGGGGGGGATTTTAGAGAAAGTGTTGAGAATGTGATTTAATTCTGTGGTTAGGGCATTGTCATTTGAACAGATTAGTTTAGCCCTATTGTATAGTGTTTTCACCACTCGATATTGTTGTGGGTGGGGGGGGGGATTGTTGGTGGATGTATCTGCCTGTGTGGGTGGGTTTTCTATAAACTGAGAAAACCAAGGTTCCATCAGGCTGGTGGGTGACTAGTGTGTCTAGGAAAGGGAGGCTGTTGTTTTCCTCTTTTTCCAGGGTGAACTTGATTCTGGGGTGTTGGTTGTTTAAGTGTGTTAAGAAGGAGAGGAGTGTTTCAGAGCCATGTGGCCAAATAGTGAACACATCATCAACATAGCGAAGCCAAATGGTTGGTTTTTGTGGGGCAGAGTTTAAGGCTTTCTCTTCAAAAGTCTCCATATAAAAGTTGGCCAAGGGTGGGGAGAGTGGTGAATCCATGGCTGTCCCCTCTATTTGTTTGCAGAATTTTCCTTGTCAAACAAAATAGCCTGAGTTCATTGTGAACTGAAATAGGGCTGTGATATCGGGAGGAAATTTAGCTTGGATTAGCTCTAAGGATTCTTTGAGTGGGACATTTGTGAATAAAGGGGAGACATCAAAACTGACCATTAAGTCAGTGTATTGGAGTGTAAGGTTTTCTATGCTGGCTTTGAAGTGGGCTGAGTTTTTTATGTGTGAAGGTGTGTTGCCAGTATAGTGCATGAGAGCTTTGGCCAAATATTTAGCTAGTTTGTATGTGGGGAAATCAATGCTATCCACTATGGGATGCAATGGCACATTTTCTTTATGTATTTTTGGGTGGCCATATATACATGGAGGTATGGAATTAAACGGTTTTAATTTGTTAGTGACTTCTACTGGCCAAGAAGTGACCTTCTTAAGGAGACTGTGGAGTTTTCTAATTTGTGAGTTGGTGAGATTGTACTCCATAGGGAGGTAAGTAGCCCGATCTAACAATAGAGCATTAAGCTTACCTGTGTAATCAGTTTGGTTAAGCAATACTGTGATGATGTTCCCTTTATCAGCTTTGGTGATTATTATTTCCTTGTTTTTCTTTAATTCTTGCAGAGCTTTGAATTCCTTATTGGGCATACGCGGGATACGACACCTTCCAAACCATGTCGCCAACGATATTAGACTGGATGTGGCTTGTGTTCTGACCAAAAAAACACCAAATACCAACATGCCCAATAAGGAATTCAAAGCTCTGCAAGAATTAAAGAATTTAATATAAATTTTTAACTATATGTACATGAATATAATTAGGAGATCTGGTGTCGAGGCTAGCTGGTGAACGGTCGTGCTATCGGAGAGCTCCTGAGAGATTTGTGTTTTATGCTGATTTATTGGTGTTTTGGATTCAATTTAATGGACTTAAGTGTTTAATTTTGGTATATTATTAGAGCTTTATTAACGTGGTTAGTGTACTAAAGTGTTTTATAACATAATCTATGTCGGAAGTCGCCGCTAGATGAATTCGTAATGAGTAGTGTTCGTGCAAGCTCCAGATAAGATAAGTATCATTTTCAGTTATCGATACAAATTACTTAATATTGTGTAGTTTTGTTTTATTTGCCTTGCGTATTTTAGTGCGTCTATTTTTGGTGTGTTATAACGTTTAATTTGACAAAACACGTTACGGATAAATATGGCACCTGTGCGTAGGAAAATGGCGGCCAGTAATGAAGGTTCGCCATCGTTATCAAAGAACGGTAGCATAAAAGAAATGAGTCAGTGTACTAGCTGTGAAATGTACGCTTTACGGAGTGCGGTCGGAGTGTGGTTAGATGATGATAAAGGATTGAATGTGTGTAGAAAATGTAGGGAGAATGCGGAATTGAAGCGTATTTCGGATCGTGAGTGTGATATTTTTGTCAACCTTCAAAATGAAGGAAATAGGGATATGACAAGAAACGGCAAAGTTGTACATGAAAATTGTGAGAGTGTGAATGTAGAAAGTGTGAATGATAGTATAAATGGTTTCTCAGAGAACAAAAAAGATGCGATAGATACATTGAGTGAGATCGCGTTGTTGAATAGTGCGATAGAAAGAGCAAAACAGCAGCTAGAGTGCATGAACAAAAGTAGACTGAATGAACCAACCAATAATAAAAGGTATGACAGGAAAAATAGACGTATGAATGTGAACATGAACAAAATGAAGGATAGAGTGCTGTATGGAGACTTGTTAGTATGAGGTGTGTTAGTAGAGGATTTGACAAAATCGTACCAACCTGGTGCGACCATAAAGGACGTAACTGCGTCTATTAGAGAGCAAAAGGAAAGAGTGAAAGAAATGATTGTTGTGGCAGGTACGAATGATTTGAAAGGAGATAAAATGGAAATGATAGAAGACCTGAATGAATTGTTTGAGGTAGCAAAAGAAAAGAGTGAGAGAGTTAGAATGATTAGTCTTTTGCCAAGGTATGACAGTGAAATGTTTAAAAGGAGGGCTATAATTGCAAATGACTTTATGCGTGGGTTATGTATGACGAGTGGTGTGGAATTTGTGGATGTGTGGAGTGAGTTTGATGGGCGAAAGGATCTATATAAGATGGATGGCTTGCATTTGAATGGTTACGGTGTAAGAAGACTTGAGAAAGTGTTGCTGAATGTAGTGGATGTGCAAATTCAGGGAAATTAGATTTGTTAGGGGGGGGGGTAGAGATACAGTCCTTATGGAGGCAGTTGAATGTAAGAATGAATATAATATGCCAGAGCAAATAAGGACAACAAATCAGAGTGGGATAGTTAATATAAGGCATCAAGGTAGGGTTGGGGTTAATGGGGGTCTTAAATTCATGTACACTAATACTAGGAGTATTAGGAACAAGAAGGAAGAGTTTTTGGCCATGGTTGGCACTTCCAGACCACAGGTTATAGGTATTAGTGAAACATGGCTGACTGTAGATGATATAACTAGTGGGATTGAATGTGATGGGTATAGTGTGTTCAGGAATGACAGAGAGAATAAAATGGGTGGAGGAGTATTGTTGATGATAGCTGATGAGCTCCAGCCAAGGAGAATAGAAGTTGAATTGCAGGATAGAGAAAAGAGCACATTTGAGGCCATTTGGTGTGAGATTGTGGCTAGCAGAACTAAATATACAATTGGGTGCTGCTATAGACCAGGTGATGGAAAAGATGGTGGAAAAGAAAGTATGCACAAGCAAATAGAAGAAATGGGTGGAAGGAGGGTGATTATTATGGGAGATTTCAACTATGGTCGCATTGATTGGAGTGAGGAGAGGACACATGGGAGGAAGGAACTGGATTTTATGCGGTTATTAAGGGATAACTATCTGCGACAGCATGTAATGGAAAATACTAGGGGTCAGAGAGTGCTTGACCTAGTAATTACATCTGAGGATTTGGCTGTAACAAATATGACCACATTACCACCAATCGGTGAGAGTGATCATAGGGTCTTAACTTGGGAGGTGGCTAAAGGTGTAGAATTTTCAATTAAGACAGGGTACATGTGGAATTATCGGGCGGGAAAGTATGACAAGCTTAGGAGTTTGATTGGTTCAGTGCCATGGCATGTACAACTGCAAGGACTAGAAGTTGATAGTGCATGGGAGGTAGTTAAGAAGTGCTTGCATGAAGCAATGACTGACTGTATACCTAGAGTCCGAATAATAAATCAAGTAGGGGTTAAATGGATGAATAACACCATTAAGCTTGAGTTGCAAAAAAAGAAACAACTATGGAGGGAATTTAAGGAGAAGGGTGACCGGCAGGCACATGAACGGTATAAAGCGCAGGCCAGAAGGGTGACGAGTGTGGTAAGAAAAGCAAAAAAGGATTACGAAAGAACATTGGCCATGCAAGCTAAAGAGAATCCTAAACAGTTTTTTAGATATGTAGCAAGTAAAAGGAAAAATGTACATGGCAGATTGATTTTAAAGAATGCCGATGGTAGGGAGGTAACTGAATCAGTTGAGATAGTTGAGTTACTGAGTGAGCACTTTGCAAAAGTATATCATCAAGGTGGTGACATTGCAGAAACGAATAAACCAGTAGATTATATGGGAATTGTGGTTAATGAAGTGGAGGTGAGTAGTCTATTGCATAACCTCAATGTCAATACATCTGTGGGATTGGATGGTATACCAGCTCGTGTTGTACGAGAAGCAGCTAAAGAATTGTCAGTACCCTTGACCATTTTGTTTAATTTGAGTCTCGGGTCTGGGTTAGTCCCGAGCGGGTGGAAAGAGGGGAAAATAGTTCCACTGCATAAAGGTGGTTCCAAGACTGCTGTTGTAAATTACCGACCGATTAGCATATCAGGAATCATTGTAAAGGTCTTAGAGAAAATAGTCAAAAGGAAAATACAAGATTGGATTGAAGAAAATGGGATACTGTATCGGGGACAGCATGGTTTTGTGAAGGGTAGGTCATGCCTCAGTAACTTGCTCACGTATCATAACACAGTGACGGCTGAACTGGATAAGGGTAATGGGTTTACGGTGATTCCACTGGACCTTGCCAAGGCCTTTGACAGGATTCCACATGGAATTCTAATCAGTAAATTGCAGCATATGGGAATGGACATAGGGTTGGTGAGATGGATAGGAGGGTGGTTGACGGAGAGATATCAGAGAGTGGTTTACTCGGGAGTAGAGTCCACAAGACGGCCTGTGACTAGTGGTGTGCCACAAGGATCTGTTCTTGGACCAATGCTGTTTAATTTGTTCATAAATGATATAGGAAATGATCTGAGAGGAACAGTTCATTTGTTTGCGGATGATGCGAAGTTGGGTAGGGCAATAGTGAATGCAGATGACGTCAAAATTTTGCAGGATGATTTGGATAGATTGGAGGTCTGGGCTAAGGAGAATGGATGTCAGTTTAATGTGGCAAAATGTAAGGTTATGCATTTTGGGGTGAAAAGATTGGAGGCAGTTTACTGCATTGGTGGAACCCTGCTCCAGGAAATTGATGAGGCACGAGATTTAGGAGTGTTGGTGGATAGGGAATTGAAATTTAGGGGACACATTGCAAAAGTGACCAAAACAGCTCATCAAATCACTTGGTTGCTGAAGAATACGTTGACAAGCAGAGACAAGCAGGTTATTGTTCCTCTCTATCGAGCCTTGATAAGACCCCATCTAGACTACTGTGCTCAGATTTGGTCACCTAGGTTTCTTCTTGATGGGGAGGATGTGGAGAGGATCCAGAGGCGAGTGACCAAGATGATAGCAGGTCTGTGGAATGAACCGTATGAGAACAGGTTGAGGATTTGTGGGTTGCAAAAATTGGTTGATAGGCGGAGGAGGGGAGATATGATTGAGACATTCAAATTACTGAAGGGTTTCTATAAAATTAATTCAGAAGATATTTTTGAGAACAGGGCTGGTTGTGGGAGGACTAGGGGACATCCATGGAAACTGGGCAAAAGTGTGGTTAGTAAAGGTGTTAGAGCTGGGTTCTTTACTTTTAGAGTAGTGAATGAGTGGAATGCGCTCCCTGAGTCTGTAGTGGATGCTGTGACAGTGAATGAGTTTAAGGCGAGGTATGATAGATACTGTATGAATGTCAGATAGTTGTGATGAATATGATTTGGGGCCTCCCTCGATGAGTCTAATGACTCCCTGGAGTTGCCCGTAATAATAGTAATAATAGTAATAGTAATAATATTTATACAAAATACACATTTTATTTTCTGTTTACCAACTAAATTCTATAAAATATCATTTATCTTATCATGCTGATTTATAATTAAATGTCTGCAATCATCTAGGACAAAAAGGAAACATTTTTTAAAAAAATTTAAATTGTCATAAACAGTTTATTAGTTAATTAATTGGAATTTATTTCAACATCTTACCCTCCTCTATAATGTCATGCTTTCTCCTATTATATGCAAATGACCCTACAATATCTCTGTTTATCAATAATCTTGGTGTGTTGGGACTAGTTAGATCTGCAATACTAGCAAAAGGCTCTACCTAAAAATAAACATAATAAAACCAACGTCTTAATGTAATAAGAATTTTAAATTTTAAGAGCTAGAAAATTGATACAAGAGAAGTTTATGTTTAAAAAGAAACAAACAAAAATGAATAAATAAAACCTAAATTGCTAATATTTATGTCAAAGGAGCCATACAACTTCATTAACAAAATCCCCAAAATAAGAATGTTTCAAGTTAAATATTTCTATCGAATATTTCAATTAAATATGTGAATTTAAAAGTAATAGAATTTAAGCATATGGATTTTTTGAAACTATGGTTTAATGTTGCTCCTTATGTCAGATAATACAAAAAATAGCAAAACTTAGTAGGCAATGGAGCTACCCTATCGCCAACCAGAAGCTAAGTTAAAAGACTAATATAAAATTTTAATTAACATTGAAGCATAATTTAAAAGACATACTTGTTTGTATTTTTGAAAGGCAAGAATGACAAAATATGTGAAGCCAAACTTGACTGAGTTAAGAACATACAGCAGGAAAATGGTGTTCATAATGATGCATTATGGTTGTCAGATAGTTATCAAAAAGTTGTATATGGGATGCAGTATCCCAAAATAGGACGGTTACTAGTGGTGTGCTGCAGGGATCAGTTTTGGGACCATTGTTGTTCAATTAGTATATTAATGATATTGGGATAGTTTTAACTGTCGATATGCAGTTGTTTGCAGACGATGAAAAATTGAGGAAAGCAATGCAGAGTCAAGCAGATGTTATGGCTTTACAGGAGGACTTGAATATAATGCATGAATGGGCAGGTAGAGCTTCTGTAGCTGAGTCAGAAATAGATGAAGCCCTGTGGTCGGAAAGACGTGGATTCAATTACTGCACAATAATACAAAAGTTCCTCTATGACGTGAGGAACCTTTATCTGGTCTCTTTCAACTAAAGGTGAGTTGGTTGGTTTCACACGGATGTAGAGGGTTTTTTCATCTGGAAAAAAGTCCCTCAGAACAGGCAAACCTGCCCTGTGAACACACATGGATTTACAGTCATAAAAAATATATACCTAATCCCTAATTAAGAGGGCTCAACTCCTCCCCCAAATGATGGGGGGAAATCCCATATGAATAAATAAATAAATGGGAAGATAAGTGGAACTGTCAATTCAATGTTGCAAAGTATAAGATATTGAAATTTGGTAAGCAATGATGGGATACAAAGTATACACTTGGTGTGGAAACTTTAAAGGAGATAGAGGAGATGAGAGATCTGGGAATGGTGGTGGACAAAGACCTGAAATTCAGGGGACACATTGCATAAGTTGTGAAGACATCACATCAGGTAATGACAATGATGCAGAGAACCCTTACATGCAGAAATAAAGAGGTTATAATGCCATTGTATATGGCACTGATCAGGCCTCATACCAGAGAAGATTCAGAAAGGTGGTCAGTGGTCTTTGGAATGCAAAGTATGAAGACAGAGGGAGAGAATGTAAGTTGCAAAGCATCATGAATAGGAGGAGGAATATGATTGAGACATATAAGTTAGTCAGGGTTGTTATCAGGTTGACATGGAAGAGATTTTTCATAGAATGAGAGGTGAGGGGACAAAATGGTGCATAACTATGAGCAAAAAGGACATCTCTGGAAACTGTGTAAGGTGGATGTGAGCAGAGGAGTGCAGAGCAGATTATTTACATGGAGAGTGGATGATAAGTGGAATGCATTGTCTGAGTGTGTTGTGAATACAGACACATTGAATCAGTTTAAGGCACGGTTTGATGAGTTGTATGTGATAGTGTGTATCTCCCATGACTTATCATGGGAGATATACACTATCACATGATGTCATGAGGACACATGAGGTCAGAGACCTCATGAGTCTCTGACCTCATGGAGGTTGTTTAATGACAATTAAACAGCACCATTACCATGTTGGCTGTTTAATGACAATCACTGTCAGATGATAAATGGTGCAAAACTATGAGCAGTCACATTGTTTAAAATTATGTATTAAGAGATGTCTGATTGGTTTGATATTAACAGTTAGTAATTTCTTTTGTTTAACTGCTAAGAGGGTGAAATTAGACAGTCTACTTTCATTCTCTTTTTTGTGTTTATAGCATCCTGATTGGTTCTTATTATGAGAGATTTCAGTTCATTATCTTGGAAATCAATGATGGTAACTTTATCAACTTCAGGGATGTATTTACACTGTGCAATGATATATTTCAGTAGCGGAATTTTTGTTGATATTATTTGTATGTTTTTGTTTGCATTTCTTTTTTTCTGGTGAAATGTACGTATTCTGGTATGGAGATATTGCCAATAATATTCATTATGCGAACAGCAAATAGTTGATCCAATAGCAGATATTGCATCCTAATGTGTTTTATTGTGGCACAATGTTGTAAACTTATATGCAACATTGTGCCACAGTAAAACACTGGTCTGAGGTATTGTGGGTTTATGTTTTAGTAAATTTTGTGATCTGTTGCTTGTTGTGAAGGCAATTCTGTAATTTAAATATCTGAAGATGCATCTGATGACTTTGGAAATATTATAGATATATGGGAATTTTAGAATGGTGTAGGATTTGGATAAGTTGCTTTGAGAAGGAAACATAATTTCTGTCAATGATAAGAGCATAATCTATTAACTGTTGAGAAAGGAAGATGTCTTTTAGGTATGTAATTTCTTGCTTACAGCAGTGGTTGAAGAAGAGTATTTATAAGTGTTAATAAACTGTGTTAAAATGACCGATCGTTTGATATAGCAAGGGTAACAGGAGGAGAAATGTAAGTAATTTCTGAGGCTGGTAGATTTATGGTGTACCTTATTGCTAATATAAATGATCAGATCTTTTTAGTTTTTAAAAATTTTTAGTTCAAATTTTCCTTTTCAAAATTTATAATCCATCTGATTCATAATTTCCTTGATTCATCATTATGAACACCATTCTCTTACCACAAGTAAAAGACATAACTAGTTGTGCATTTTTGTATAGAACCAGGTATGTCTTTTAAATTACTGTAGTTTTTTTAACTCAGCCTCTGGTTGGAGATAGGGGCAGCTCCATTATCTACCAAGCTCTGGAATTTTCTGAGGAATTTAAGTGTTTAAATTATAAGAAAAGAAAGAGAATTTACACAAACAAAATGAAAATAATAATAATAATAATTATTATTATTATTGCACACTCCATGGAGTCAGCAGACTCATTGTAGAGGTTCATTGAACTGACAACATATTTATCATACCAAATCTTAAAATCCTTACCACTCCTTGCAGTAACAACACACATTCTGGTAATGTGTTCCATTCACTGATAATTCTCCATATAAAAAATCCACTTCTCACATCCTTCTTCACCACACTCTTACATAACTTCCAGGGATGGCCTCTGGTTTTTCCCCTCTAGCCTTTTACTCTTTTTATAATCTGATCTGGATTAATTAAAAAATTCTATCACCAAGTTATATGTCTCTATCATATCATCTCTTTTCCTTCTATCCACCAAACTTTGCAATTGACATTTCTTCAACTTCTCTCTCCGTAGCCAGCATTCCAAAGTCCTGATATTGTCTTAGTCACTCATCTCTGGACACTCTCCAATGTTTCCACATCACACTGAAAACCAAGTGACCAAATTTGAGCATAATACTCCAAATATGGTCTGAGCAGTGCTTATGCAGTGGTACAATCAGCTGCTTATCCCTAAATGTTAGATTACTTCTTATGATGTGCAGCCTTTGCAACACTAACAAAATACCCTCTAAATTCAGTCTATTGTCAACCATCACTCCCAAATCTCATCTGCTTCCTGCAGTATGGCACCGTCAATATAGTACACAGCCTTATATTTCTGTGCTCCAAAATGCCACACTTTGTACTTATTATAATAAAACTACAACCCCACTCCTTTGTCCAAGTCAAAAGTCTATTCAAATCTTCCTGAAGGGAACTGACATCAGCAGTGATACTTATAATTCTCTCCAACTTTGCATCATCAGCAAACAACTGAAGATACCTAGTCAATCTACATGATATATTGCTTACAAACAAGTTAAACAACAGGGGGCCCAAGAACAGAACTCTAGGATATGCCACTGGTTACCATATCATAAAATGCAAGTAAATTGCTAAAACAGGACCTACCCTTTACAAATCCATGATGACCATCATAAAGAATGAGATGTCCATCAATCCAATACTGTATTCCTCACTAATCCACAAATGATCAAAGGCCAATATCAAACTTGTAACTTCTTATAACATATAAGTTTCATTACAGAGAAACAGTCATGATGATTCAATAATACATGGTTTCTTTGCAACTTATTATTAAATACCAATATTAAGAAATTATATCCTGTTCTAATAACAGATCAGATGTTATTACAGATCATAATGGCTTCAATGGTTCTAAAGATTTTTTTAGATAATTAAAAGGAAATTTTTCATGCCCAAAAGATTTATACTGCAGAACATAAATATTTATTGCTTACTTTCCCTAATAATTTACTGTATAGTTCTTTATGACCTATGCAGTGAATGGCTAATTTTCATGGATGTGCATATAATGCCCTTTATACATACTTTTATACCATAGTCATATGGTATTAAAACCTTCCATTTGACAAAAACAACACCATGGCACCAAAAAAAAAACAAGGAAACAAATAAAATGAACCTCATGCTTTTTACTCAATTACTATATTACTTTTTACTCAATCCAGTAATTCTGTCTAGGTCCTTCAGGTCATGCAAAATAATAAGACATATCTACCGGATTCATGCGAACAACTGAAGCAAGGCTGACTCAAATGGACATAACAAAGCCCTTGAATAACCTGGATCTAGGTAGGACTATCAACTGTAAAATGCTCTATAATGTATCCTCTGTAAAAAGGTTTTTTGATACTACTTCAAACTTATGGCATGCAAACTTAATATCATGTAAATATTAGATCAATAAGGTCAAATTCTGATAATCTTATGTTGGCTCTTATTAGAAACTGAACAATATAAAGAAATACTAGTATTAAGTGAAATATGAATCAAACAACTTGAAATTGACTGGTTTCTCTCTCATTAATTACAATATCTTTCATGATTGTTAGGATTATAACTATTCAGGCACATTAATCCTGTTTGCTAGATAAAATACTTTTCATCTACATAAATTGGAATCAAAGCAGTGTTGAAACTATGTTGATTTAAGACACACACTAATGAATCAACTCATATTATTCATAATCCATGCACATGATGGCCCAGTTGATATGTTTTTAATTGAGTTAAATAATGCCCCAAAGAAATTAAAACATAATATTATACTAGTGAGTGATATAAATTTGGATTTATACTGTATAAGAATAATAACAAAAACTGAAGGATATAAAAATATGTTATTTTTGCATGGGTTTTTCATATATACAGCTGTAACAATACAAGAGAAAAAAGCAATACAGCAATTTGTATTGATCATATTTTATAGGGAATGGAATTTCCCATGAGATATCCTTTGCAATCCATCTTAGCAATATAGCAGGTCATCACTATATTATTGCATCTATCTCTACTGAATAGTAGTGATATGAGATGTGATGTGAGTAATGAAAACATTGAAACTAGCAGAAATTATAATACATTTGACAAACATATATGAAATTATCAACTACCACATGATGATCTATTAAATGGAAATCAATTATATGAAGAATTTATCAAAATGATTAAATGAGCAATAGCACATCACAATATAAAAAAAAAAGATGAAAAAGTGCAAAAACTTATCCTTATATTGGATTACAATATTGAAATAAATTACCAGAAGTTCGAAATGAAAATATACATAGCACAATTGAATAATTATAATTATTCAGTTATGATATGATGGAGGTTTAATAATCATTAAACTTCTTAGTAGTTAAAAGAGAGCGCACCATGAATACCCACAGAATACCTAGCAACAGGAAATTTAACTTATGTTTAATTATAAGTGAAAAAGAAGAATGGACTTATTATTATTATTTCACGACACCTCCAAGGAGTCCAAAGATTCGTCGAGGGAGGGCAACTACTCTACAACTCTCCATCTGTGCCACTTAATCCATCAACTAACCAAACCATCACTACCTCATCATTTATATCAGCACCATCTACTGCCCACCACCACAACTATTATTTTTAGTATTTTTTATCTGTAAATTGAAGGCGTTCTGAGGGCCAGTCTGTCTGTATGAGGGATGAAAAACCCAAATTTCCAGGAGGAAAAGCCCCGCTACCGCCATATGAAATTCAGCTAACTTACCTCATATTGAAAAAAACTAATATAAAGATTCCTCTCATCACGACAAGGATTGAACTTAGGTCTCTTTCAACTGAAGGGTACAATGTACTGTCATTCTTCCAACTGCAATATGAAGACTTATATCAAGATTATAACTATTCAGACATATTAATTCTGTATTGTTAATATTTTATGAATTTATCCTATATATGTGCCATTGTTATTTATAATGTGTATTATAATTAATATTTCATTTACTAACAATTATTTTTATTTTTGACTCCGAGTGTCCCTATATGTTATTATATTTGCACAAAGAGTTCACTCCAATTGGTGCAATGACTTTAACTCACTCTTTCAGAATCCAACTAATCATTGACTCAATACCAAGTACAAAATAAACACATTTAATAAAACTTAAAACAATATATATACACTTCTAGTAAAATACATAACTACAAATACAGATTATATGGATCCAAGGCCTTATTAAAAAAATACAAACTTACTCTTAAGACAAAACACTTTTTCTTTACAATCACAAAAAAAATGTTCATAGTCTTATTCTCTTCCTGTTAAGGCTCTTTTCAAGATCCCTTTAAAAATTCTTTTTTACTGCCTCACACAAAACAAAATCAAGTTCCTTCCTACTTGAATATATCTTGGCCAGTTTATAAAAACTTAGTTTCAAGATTTCCTTTTTCTTCTGTACTTATTCCTTCTTGAAACATATTATTTCCACTATTCCTTTTTCGGAATACAATATGAAATTTCCTTTTGACTGCCGCACACAAAAAATTCAAGTTCCTTCCTACTTGAATATATCTTCGGCCAGTTTATAAAAACTTAGTTTCAAGATTTCCTTCTTCTTTACTTATTCCTTCTTGAAACATATTATTTCCACTATTCCCTTTTCGGAATACAATATAAAATTTCCTTTAACTGCCGCACACAAAAAATCAAGTTCCTCCCAACTTGAATATTCCTCGGCCAGTGTTCTAAAAAAACTTTCCGAACGCTCTCTTGTTTACCACTGTAACTTGGATACGCAACGCTTTCTTGTCAGCTGTCAATCAAACATCAAGTTCACTCCGGGAGCATGCGCACTTCAACAACGTCAGAAACTACGCATTGTAAAAATATGGCTGACTCGCTGTATCCACCAGCGCTGAAGAAAGTCTTTCATAAACACAAAATTCAACATTTAAAATACAACAAACTTTCTTATAAATAATACAAATAATCAATTAGTAAGTACTTCAATATTTTTACTTCTTTACATGTTATTTCTAATATAATATTTTCATAACGAGCACATCACAAGTGCAGACACTGCGTGTATGAAAACAAAAACTAACAAGCAAAATTAATACGTAAAAATATTCAGAATTTTTAATATGATTATTTTTACATCAGTTTCATTTTTCTGTGAAAAAAAATTTTTTTAAAAAAAAATTTTTTTTTATATTTAACCTACATCTAAACAAAATTTTAATATTTATTTCAAGATCGTTATATTTTAAGTTCTAATCTAATTATCTAATCATTATGTATATCTTCTGAATCACTAGTTTCAGAATCATCTGACACTAGAGATAATTCTGAACTTTCTTCTTCCAAATTAGTATACTTAAATATTTCATTTTTATACCTTTCAAACACTTCATTTAAACTACTTGAATGATGTCCTAAATCTATAGAATCATCACTATCAGAATCAGTTTCTACAGGTTTTTGTGATTCTAAAAGTTTCTGGGATTTCTTATCCTTACTAACTAAATTTGAGGTATCTTTAACTTCCCTTTTCTTATTTAATCCTATGTTTATCAACCTATGAAATTCCGCTATACTTTCATCAATATTAGAATCAATTTGATTATCATTTTTCCTACATTGTACATCATCTGAAATGTGTGTCTTGGGAATTCTAAAATTTCTTGTATTTTGGTTCACTTTACCAAAGTTTAATTTTTTCTTTCGCTGCATATTTGAATTATGAATATTAGATCTATTCCCTTTCCTATCATTTAACTTTGAATAAGATTCACAATTAGTATTAGGAAAACTACATTCATCCTTCAATATTTTATTCATATTATCACCTAAAGTAACTAAATTTTTATTTCCCAAAAAGTACCTTTTTAATCTATCAGAATGTACATTTAAAATTTTACTAGGATTATTGACATCTTGAATTCTGAAATTCACAGGAGAAAAATTGTCTAAAATTCTAAATGGACCTAAGGCTTTCTTTCCTAATTTCCCAACTCTTTTAATACTAGATTTATCATCTAACAATACTAAATCACCTGGTACAAAAGATTTATATTTTCTAAAGCGATTTATATATTGTCTAGTTTTCTGAGCACTTAATTTACTTATCTCACCTACTAGTCTATGAGTAGTGGAAAACTTATCTATTACTAATTCTAAATATTCATTTATATCACTGTATCCTGTATTTGGAATAACTGAAACAAGTTCATTAGGAAAAACTGGATCAAAACCATATAATGCAAAAGATGGTTTTTCCTTGATAGCAGAATGAAAAGCAGACCTACATGCAAATAATGTTTGAGAGATATGTGTATCCCAATCATTCATTTTGGTGTTTGCCAACTTTGAAAGTATTTGCTTTATGTTTCTATTTAATCTTTCACACATACCATTACATTGCGGATGATAAGGTGTTGTAAAAATCTTCTTAACATTAAGCAATTTACATAACTGTAATAATAGTTCAGATGTGAAATTTGCTCCTTGATCTGAAAGTAAGGTCTGAGGAGTTCCATATCTACAAACTATCATATTCAAAAACTTTCTTGCAATAGTTTTTGCAGATTGGTCTTTCATTGATACTGCTTCAGGAAATCTAGTTAGCATGTCTATGACTACTAGAATATACCTATTTCCTTTTTTAGTAATTGGTAGAGGACCTACTACATCAATAGCAACAGCTTGAAATGGTCTAGTTGGAATTGGAAATGGTTGTAAAGGAGCTTTTCCTTTAAATGGGGATCTTATTTGGCACTTATGGCATGACTTGACATACGTGAGTATATCACTCTTCATACCTTTCCAGATGTAACGATCCTTTATTCTTTCCAAAGTTCTAGAAAACCCTTGGTGTCCTGCTAAGTCAGAATCATGGAAAGTATACATAATCCAAGGAATCATTTCAGTTGGTGCCAATATTTTCACCTTCAATTTTCCATCTTCCATTTTTCTAGACAAGAGTAACCCATCTTTATCTAAATACAAGTTATCCAGATTGAAAAATGTATCTAGTTGAGTTTCCTCTTTCAATACTGCCTCATAAATAGTTTTTAGTATGGGATCATCCTTTTGAGCTTGGATAATCTTATCCTTTTTCCAAATTTGTATACTAGGATCCTTATTCTTTAGAGTTTCAATATTAAATACTTGATCACTATCACTAGTATCTAGAAAAACTTCAGGAGACTGCTCTAATTTTCCACTGTCACCTGAATTCCTATCCAAACAGCATTCTACTCCACACAATGATACTGTATTATCAACAAAATTACACACAAACCCATGACTTTTCAGAAAATCAATTCCAAATATTATTTGTACATTTGGATTTGAAGATTCTGGAAGAACAATTAATGAATGAGAAACCTTCAATGGAAAACAAGGAATTGAAATAAAGACATTGATTTGCTTATAAGCTGAAATTTCAGATTCAAATATCCCTTTTAACTTAATTGGATTGCTTAAAACTGAAATATCATTTGGAGTTAGAGATTTAATTTTGTTAAATAAGCTATAAGAAATGAGTGAAATGTGTGCACCTGTATCAAGTAAGATATCACAAGGTACATCTTCAATAAATCCTTGTAATACTGTTAAAGGATTACTTTCATTAGCATAAGGAGCTAATGCTACATCAAACTTTCTTTTTTGGTTAGAGCTGTCTTTGGCTTTACCCATGTTTAGTGAATAGTTTGACATTTCTGTCCTTGCCAGTATAATATTGGAATAATAACTAATTCCAGATTTATTTTTATTCTCTGATTTCTTATTTTGAAAACAAGATCTATCTCTAACATAACAATCTTTAGCAAAATGACCCTGTTTATTACATCTAAAACATTTTGGAATGTATCTCCTATGAGATGCTTTATTCCTGTTAATGCTATCAGATTTACAAGAAAAAGATTGATTATCTGTAAGATTTTTGGATATTGATAAATCCGACATCATCTTAAACAGAAGTTCCTGTCCTTGTACTATGGGTCTCTGTTGTCTTTCTATTTCTTCACTCAGAAATGTTTTCAGTTCCTCATATTTTTCCAAATCATGTAATTTTACCCTGGAATCAGATTCTGGAATATCTTTAGTAAAATTCACAGAAGTTTCCTTAGACTTTTTCTTTTTATTTTCAGCTTTACCCTTTTGATGCTTTTCTTCTCTCATTTTATCAGTACCCACAATGCTAGAAGAATGAGTTTGATTATGCTGAAAAGAATTTACTTGCTTATTGCTTGAGGAATGAAAAATATCTCTTAATCTTTCTTCCTTTTCTTTAACAAGCTCAAAACATTGTTCAAGATTTCTAACTTTTTTCTTATACGCTGTTTCTTTTAAATTATCCTTGAGGCCAAGCCTAAATTGATTGAAGAGCAACCATTCTAAAGAGGATTTCTCTTCAGATGAAATATTAAATCCATGAGCAATGATCCACAATCTATGATAATATTCAGAAACAGATTCCTTATTACCTTGGATACACTGTTGAATCTTCCAAATGTTAGGCCCTAATTCTCTTATATTTGAAAATTCTGATATTAGCAAACTTTTAAAGGTTGCATAATTGTCAGTATCTCTTAGTAAAGGAGATGTGTTTAAGAATGTTTTGGCTTTTCCCAACAATTTATTACGAAGTATAATTAACAAGTGAAAATCTGACCAATTTCCTAAATCTTTAATTTTTTCTGCATACCTAAAAAATGTTTCTATGCTTTCACTACTATCACCTGAGAAAGAAGGTATTACTAAGGTTGGATTTATTAACCTAAAAAATTCTTCATCATTAACTGAAGGAACTTTACCACTAATATTACTATTTTCTGTAGCCATTTTTTTTTTTTGATTTGAGTCAAGATTTGCCTTTTGGATTCTAAAATAGTTTAGTCATAACCAAATATCCTGTCGTCGACTGCGCCATTGTTAATATTTAATGAATTTATTTATCCTGTATAGGCTGCGCCATTAGTTATTTTTAATGTGTATTATAATTAATATTTCATTTACTAACAATTATTTTTATTTTTGACTCCGAGTGTCCCTATATGTTATTATATTTGCACAAAGAGTTCACTCCAATTGGTGCAATGACTTTAACTCACTCTTTCAGAATCCAACTAATCATTGACTCAATACCAAGTACAAAATAAACACATTTAATAAAACTTAAAACAATATATATACACTTCTAGTAAAATACATAACTACAAATACAGATTATATGGATCCAAGGCCTTATTAAAAAAATACAAACTTACTCTTAAGACAAAACACTTTTTCTTTACAATCACAAAAAAAATGTTCATAGTCTTATTCTCTTCCTGTTAAGGCTCTTTTCAAGATCCCTTTAAAAATTCTTTTTTACTGCCTCACACAAAACAAAATCAAGTTCCTTCCTACTTGAATATATCTTGGCCAGTTTATAAAAACTTAGTTTCAAGATTTCCTTTTTCTTCTGTACTTATTCCTTCTTGAAACATATTATTTCCACTATTCCTTTTTCGGAATACAATATGAAATTTCCTTTTGACTGCCGCACACAAAAAATTCAAGTTCCTTCCTACTTGAATATATCTTCGGCCAGTTTATAAAAACTTAGTTTCAAGATTTCCTTCTTCTTTACTTATTCCTTCTTGAAACATATTATTTCCACTATTCCCTTTTCGGAATACAATATAAAATTTCCTTTAACTGCCGCACACAAAAAATCAAGTTCCTCCCAACTTGAATATTCCTCGGCCAGTGTTCTAAAAAAACTTTCCGAACGCTCTCTTGTTTACCACTGTAACTTGGATACGCAACGCTTTCTTGTCAGCTGTCAATCAAACATCAAGTTCACTCCGGGAGCATGCGCACTTCAACAACGTCAGAAACTACGCATTGTAAAAATATGGCTGACTCGCTGTATCCACCAGCGCTGAAGAAAGTCTTTCATAAACACAAAATTCAACATTTAAAATACAACAAACTTTCTTATAAATAATACAAATAATCAATTAGTAAGTACTTCAATATTTTTACTTCTTTACATGTTATTTCTAATATAATATTTTCATAACGAGCACATCACAAGTGCAGACACTGCGTGTATGAAAACAAAAACTAACAAGCAAAATTAATACGTAAAAATATTCAGAATTTTTAATATGATTATTTTTACACTGTCATTCTTCCAACTGCAATATGAAGACTTATATCAAGATTATAACTATTCAGACATATTAATTCTGTGTGATAGAAAAAATACTTTTCATCTACATAAATTGGAATCAAATATGTGCAGCGCTAAGTTATAAGCACCTCCATAGCATAACTGGAAGAATGACAGTACATTGCACCTTTCAACTAGAAAAGGCCCAAGTTCGATTTTCATCGTTCTCATGAGAGGAATCTTTATATGGTGTTTTTTCAATTGAAGATGAGTTAACCAATCTCATATGAAAGTAGCAGAGATTTTTCTTCTCGAAACTTGGGTTTTTCATCTCACATACAAACTGAACTGAGAATGCAAGTAATTTACAGACAAAAAATACTAGTTGTGGTGGACAGCAGATGGCATTGGTGTAGGTGACGATGGTAATGGCAGTTTGCTGTAGTTAGTGGAGATGGAGAGTTGTAGAGCAGATTTCCCCTCTCAATTAGTCTTTGGACTAGTTGGAGGTGTTACATAATAATAATAATAATTAAACCTAAGTTAAAGTTCTTGACACATATTATAATTTGTGTGTCATAAATCTTTTGAACAAAAGGAATTCATAGAGCACTTAAAAGCTGGTTCAGTTCTTCTGTTATCTAAATGAGGTAATAACAGAAATGAAATTAGAAATTACAGACCCAGATCAATATTATCTACAGTCTCAAAGGTTACTGATATCTTAATAAAAAACTGATTAAATAACTAGCTAAATTCCATATCAGTGCAAGGACCTATCCTATTTTTAATATATGCAAATAATCTATATGAATACAAACTTCTTGGTAAATGATATCATTCGCTGATGACATGGCATATTAATATATACTGAAATGATCCTTGAGGATTTAGAAAATTGAATTAACAATAATATGCTGAAACAAAATAAGTAGTTAGGCAGTAATGGCCATAAAATTAATATTGATAAAACTAAATATGTCTATTTCACCTTAACAGATAAACTAGATTTTATATAACTATAAAATGGCATGAAATGAATTGTGCTAGTATTCAAAATTGTAACTGCAGATTAACTACAAAAGAAAAAAAAAAGTTAAGCATTTGGGACTCTATTGACAGCAACTTCATGTGAACTCCCATATCTAATTTTTAACAAACAAGTTTAAAAGTTCTAAGTAATGGAAGGAAAATAACATGGTGCCATTGAATAAGGCAGTAGCAGACTGGAAGTCTGCTACTGCCTTATTCAATGAAGTAGCAGACTGGAAGTCTGCTACTTCATTCAAACATGACACTTCATCTGTAAGTGTCATGTTTCTCCTCCTATGTGGTCAGTAGGAGGAGAAATGATTGTGAAAGAATGATATTGTGGGATAATAATGGGAATAGAGTGACCGATGCAGAGGACATAATGGAGTTGTTCAGTGAACACTTTATTGGAGTATTTCATCCTGGAGAAATAGGTTTTAATACTAGAGGGATAGGGCCGGTTCGAGGTTTAGAGGTGCAAGAGGAGAGTGTGTTCCAAATACACACTCTCCTCTGGATGTCTGTAAAGCTGGGGGAACTGGATGGTATTTTACCACAGGTTTTGCGAGAATGTGCTAATGAACTGACAGCTCCGTTGACCTCTTTTCAATGAAAGTATGACTACAGAAAAGGTACCCAGGGAATGGAAGGAAGGTAAGATAGTGCCATTGCATAAGGGCAGTAGCAGAATATAGTTCTAATTGTAGGCCAGTTTGTGTGTCATCAAGTTGTTAAGGTCTTGGAGAAATTAGTGAGGGACCATATACAGCATTGGGTAGATGAGAGTAATGTTGTGAGAATCAACATGGATTTGTTAAGGGGCACTCTTGCTTTAGTAATATGATTGCCTTTTATAATAATGTGACAAGTGCATGGAGTCAAGAGACTTATTGTGGGAGGACCTTCCTAGGAAACACAAAGTCTACTGTACCACTCCTTGAACCCATTGATTGTTCTTTCTCTCACCACTCTATCAGGCAATGCATTCCACAGTTCAACCACCCTCCATGAAAAGAAACCACTCCTCATCATCTTGCTCACAGCTTCCTTTCATAACTTCAAGGGATGGTTCTTGTCCCCGCTCCCCCCCCCCATTCCACCAAGCAAAAGAACTCCCAGTGTCAACCCTGTAACTACCTCTCAACAGTTTAAAATTCTCAATCATATCACCTCTCCTATCTACCAAACTCTGCAGTTCACATTCCCTCAGCTGATCCTCATAACTAACACTGTACAGTCCTGAAACCATCTTTGTTATCGGCCTCTGTACCCTTTCCACAGTTAATTTATCCTTCAAATCCTAGGGACCAAATTTGAAAACAATAGTCCAAGTGTGGTCTGATCAGGGCTTTATATGACATGACCACTCTTTTATATCTGCAGGTCAGTGTCCTTCTCAGTATTGCAGTAATCTTCTAGGTTACCTTCACCACCTTTGCAATATGTTCCCTGAATTTCAGGTTTCTATCAATCATCATCCCCAGATCTCTGGTCTCCCCTACTTCCTCCAGTACAGCTCCTTCAACAGAGTATGCTGGCTCCCATTGATGTATGTATCCCAAAATTCAAGACTTCACATTTTGCTGCATTAAACCAACATCCCCATTCATTTTCCCATCTGTTTAGTTTATTCAAATCCTCTTGCAGGGCTGCTACATCTGCACTATTACTAATAACCCTTCCTAATTTCACATCTGCAACTGAACATCCCCTGCAATCCATTGATATAAAGGTTAAACAATACAGATCCCAGTATTGGTCCTGTGGGACCCCACTTGTAACCTTCTGCCTCCTTGATATTGCCCCACCATATACAACTCTCTGATACCTATCAAACAATCCTGAATTCAGTTGAATAACCTGATATCTAAGCTCATGTACTGCAACTTAAATATCAGCTTATCATGTGGTACCCTAACAAATGCCTTTGCAAAATCCAAAAAAATAGCAGTATATGCCTTTCCCTCATCAACTGCTCTTGTCACATTATTATAAAAGGCAATCATATTACTAAAGCAAGAGTGCCCCTTAACAAATCCATGTTGAGTCTCACAGATAATATTACTCTCATCTGTCCAAAGCTGTATATGGTCCCTCACTAATTTCTCCAAGACCTTAACAACTTGGTGACACACAAACTGGTCTATAATTAGACCTATATTCTGCTACCGGCCTTATGTGATGGCACTATCTTACCTTCCTTCCATTCTCTGGGTACCTTTTCTGTAGTCAGACTTTCATTGAAAAGTCAGGTAAATGGAGCTGTCAGTTCATTAGCACATTCTCGCAAAACCTGTGGTAAAATACCATCCAGTCCCCCCAGCTTTACAGACATCTAGCGGAGAGTGTGTATTTGGAACACACTCTCCTCTTGCATCTCTAAACCTCAAACCGGCCCTATCCCTCTAGTATTAAAACCTATTTCTCCAAGATGAAATACTCCAATAAAGTGTCCACTGAACAACTCCATTATGTCCTCTGCATCAGTCACTCTATTCCCATTATTATCCCACAATGTCATTCTTTCACAATCATTTCTCCTCCTACTGGCCACATAGCTAAAAAATTCCCTAGGATTTTCTTTGGATCTTAGTGCCAATCTCTTCTCATATTCCAGTTTTACCTTCCTCACCATACTAGTTACTCTCCTGACCTGAGTCTTATATTCCTCATGCATCTGCTCTCCACCCATCTCTTTATATCTCTTCTAGAATCTCTTTTTCACCTGCAGTTCCTGTTTGATATTGTTTGTCATCCACTTTACACCAAATTGTGTTCTCTTCTTTACTCGTGGAATACAGCTTATTATTGCTGCTAACAAATATTCCTTCACAATTTCCCAAGCACTAATGGTATCTTGCCCTTCCAATTCCTCCCTCCATGGAACTGTCCCAAGCTGATCTAAGACTATTATAATCACCTGCCTTATAATTCCACATACATTCCCTTTTCTTTGATATTCCTGCATGTCTATTCATCTTCCAAGTCAAACTACATGTTCACTCTCTCCAACTGGTGAGAGAGAGATGTCATCTTAGTTATCAGCTCTTCTGATGCTATGACCAAATCCAAAACTCTTGAACCTCTTGTTCCCTCTATTACATGTTGCCTAAAACATATGTCCCTCAAGAATTCTAGAAATTCCATTCCCTTATTACTACATGCATCTTCCTCTTCCCAGCTTATACTGCTGTAGTTAAAATCTCCCATAACAATCATTCTTCTTGTACTTGCCAAGTTCAACTGCCTAAACATTTCATGTTCCCACCCTCTGTGCTCCTTGGCTTGTAGCAACACCTCACTAAATATCCTGTCTTGCTCACCTCTACCTCACACCGTATGCTTTCACAACCATTAGTGTCACTGCCTCCCAAATCCTCTACTCTTACAGGACGTAAGTCATCACTTATCATAAGCAGTACTCCACCACTGCGTTTTCCCTTCTGATCCTGCCGAAAAATATTGTACCCTGCTACTTCTATTCCTGTTATTATATCATCTTCCATCAACCACGATCTCAGAGATCACAATAATATTGGCCAGGCTGATGCTATCGGTGCCACCAATGCAGTCCCTTTATTCCAGATACTCCTGGCATTAGTATAAAGCATAAAAATGTCATTATTTCTATACCTATCATTATCTCCTCCAGAACCCACTGGACTCAGTATTACCTGATGTGGTCTCCCTTTCCCGAAGCTCCCATTCCCACAAGATGCCACCCCTGCTACCATCCACACTGGTAATTCTAGTTTCCCTGCATTGACACACCAACTTGTTCAGAAAACAGCAATCTCTCCAGATGCCTGCGTCCTTCCTCATTCAAATGCAAGCAGTCTCTCGCATACAGTTTCTGTCCTCAAATGCCCTCAAGCATCCACATATTCCAATCCTCTCTTCTGACACATTCTGGCTATTATGCTATTCATTATTACTGCTCTTCTGTTCAGCTTGTCACTATCATACCTGGGCAACACACACACACACACACACACACACACACACACACACACACACACACACACGCACACACAATCTCTCATCTCTGCGTTTTCTTTTGCACAACCTCAAGCAAGAATCCCAGATCTCTCACCACCCGATTTACATTGCCTCTCAAGTCATTCATGCCCACCATCACAACCATCTCATTTACCCCAATTAATTGCCATAGTCACACTCTCTATCATTCCTCCAGGCAAACACTCCTCTGGCATCCTATCTTGCACACAAGGATCATCGAGTCTCCATACATCACAGCTCTTACCACTCTGTTCCTTGATTGCTCACCTGCATCCTTCACTCTCTCTCCTATAATTCTTTCACTCTGTGTTCCCCTACTTTTCTGTTGTCCTGGCATCACTCTATCCTGGTTCTAACACTCCCTCGCATTCTTCTTATTCTCTCTCTCTCTGTATGTTTCCATTTTCTCCTCTTCTATTGTTCCTGTTTCTCTCTCATTCCCTCCCTTCCACTGTTTCTATTCTCTCCACTTCTATCATTCCCATACGCTCTCTCTCTTTTATTCCCTCTCTTCTATTGCTCCTATTCTCTCCTCTTCTATCATTCCCATACCTCTCTCTCTCATTCCCTCTCTTCTACTCTTTGTATTCTCTTCTAACATTCCCAAAACTTTCTCTCATATTCCTACTCTGATTCACTTTGCATTCACCTCTTCCATTCGCCTAATCCCACAAAAGACGTTCCACAATCTCTTTCAGCTTATCTCTCTCTCTCTCTCTCTCTCTCTCTCTGCAAGTTAACCATTCTTACTCACCATTCATCCTCCCAATCATGACCATCTCCAAAAATTTCACAATCGTTCAAGCCTTTCACACTCCCCACTCTTATTTCTTCATTCATATTTCGCTGCTTGTTATTCTCACCTATCACACTACTCACCTCAGGTAGTAAAGGATGGGTGTTAATTCCAGAGGGATATCAGCTTGGAGGGACTTATTAGTATCAAGCCTACTGAAGATTTTCTGATGACTTTCTCGCAAAAGTTCAGAGGAATGCTGTAAGCAGCTTATGGTATAGCGAGAGAATATTGGCCTTGGTATCTACACTGAGTGGTCAATTTATTAGGAACACCTCCCTATTTAAGAAAACGGGGAGGTGTTCCTAATAAAGTGGCCACTTAGTGTACACAAGAATGGGAGGAAAAGACTGATATCAAGGGATTTATATTAACCATGATGTGGTATTAACATGATATTAACCATTAGGATGTGGTAACAATGGCAGAGGGAGAAGTTGCACCCAACAATCTTAAAAGGAACAAGAAGGCTCAATTGCCATTTAAACAGTTATCCTGATGAGCATTATTACTGTGCCATGACCACTGAGAATAGCTGTTTTAAAATTAAAAAAAAAAAGCATGGATAAAGTTATGGTCAGAATTGCCATAAGGAGAACTAGCATCCACAGTGTATTTGGAGGGAGAGTTGGTTTAAGTAATGAGGATAAAATATTCAGTATTTTGGTAAGTAGGGAACAATTTGTGTTAGATCATTACTGATAGCAAATAGTACTCTACTGTTCTATATACATAATTTTTTATATTTAATTATTAGTTTTATAATTTGATACTATATACAAATAAATACATAATTTTATTTTATCTAATTTTGCCAGAAAAACTGTCAATTGTAGTGAAAATCAAAACAAATATATTAGTATTATAGTTTGAAATCACTTATTATTTTATTATTATTTGGACTCTGTCTCAGACTCATCATGTGAGGCCCACTCAACAAGTCTATCATAATGTTAAATTAATCTTTGATTCAAGCAACATTGTTGCTTGAAGAAAAGATTTTTCCTTTGTTCATTTTTATTGGCAAAGTGTTTTAGCAATCTGCTTATTATTATTATCTGACCTCCATGGAGTCAGAGACTCATCTTGGGAGGTACACACTATTTCACACAGTACTCATCCAACAGTCCCTTAAACTGATTCAATATGTCTACATTCACAATACACTCAGGCAATGCATTCCACTCACCAACCATTCTCCATGCCAACCTTGAAGCCATTTACACTACCCACACTTGGGCAATGCATTTCACTCACTAACAACTCTCCATGTAAATAATCTACTCCTCACGCCCTTCTTCACATCTTTACACAACTTCCAGGGATGGCCTCTTGTTCTTCACATCTTTACACAACTTCCAGGGATGGCCTCTTGTTCTTCCCATCTTAACATCTGCTCCTCTTATAATTTCTGTATTAATCTGATAGAATCCTTTAACTAACTTGAAGGTCCATATCATATCTCCTCTTTTCCTCCTATCCAACCTCTGTAATCCACATTCTCTTGAACGCTCTTCATAGCCAACAGAGTCCTGATACTTTAAATGCTTCAAATGCTTTTGCAAAGTCCAAGAATATTGCTGTATATGATTCTCCCTTATCCAACACATTCGTCATCTTATCATAAAACAAGGAAGTAGAGAAGATGTGAGATCTGGGAATGGTGATGGACAAGGATCTGAAATTCAAAGCCACACTGCACAAGTTGTGAAGATGTCACATCGGATAATGACAATGATGTGGAGGACCCCTGACATGCAGAAATAAAGAGGTTATGATGCCAATGTATAAGGCCTTATATGGATTATTGTGCACAGATTTGGTTGCTGGGTTTCATGTTGATGAGGATATGTTGGAAAAGGTCCAGAGAAGATTCACAAAAGTGGTCAGTGGTCTTTGGAAGGAGTATGAGGGCAGATTGAGAGAATGTAAATTGCAGAGCCTCATGAATAGGAGGAAAAGGAGGGAGGAGGATATGATGGAGACATATAAGCAAATCAGGAGGCTATTATCAGGTTGACATGGTAGAGATTTTTCATAGAAATGGAGAGGGGGGAATAGAACAAGAGGTCATTGCTGGAAACTGTATAAAGAGGGTGTGAACAGAGGAGTGAAGGGCAGGTTCTTTGCATGGAGAATGGTTGGTGAGTGGAATGCATTGCCTGAGTGTATTGTGAATGTAGATATATTGAATCAGTTTAAGGGACTGTTGGATGAGTACTGTGTGAAATAGTGTGTACCTCCCAAGATGAGTCTCTGACTCCATGGAGGTCAGATAATAATAATAAGCATATTGCTAAAACACTTTGCCAATAAAAATGAACAAAGGAAAAATCTTTTCTTCAAGCAACAATGTTGCTTGAATCAAAGATTAATTTAACAATGAAAACTACTCTAGTTCCATACACACTTCATGATATTAATATACAAGAACTGTTTAGATACTAGTGTTATAGAGATCGGAAGTCGGAAATCCAATCATGAAAGGTAGTAGACTTATGCCACCTTGGTTAGAAGGCATTAATATTAGAAAATATCTGTGACCATATGAGTTTCTGTATTAATATCAATCCGAATTGATTTTCAACTCTGATTGATATAATAACATATAATACTGTATATATTTTTATTGTTTTCATGAAACTAGATAAAATTAATTAATTATTGGCATTAACTTTTCGACTATGTTTATAGACATCCTAAGTAAAAAAATGAAGAGAATGACATACATAACAGAAAAAAATTCAACAATGCACAAAAGTAAATTTCTCATAGAAAGGCTTTACAAAGAAAACTGTGAAGCATTATGAAAGAGCTTCCTAATCTGAACAAGTCTAACGTTTACGTTTATCTCCATTATGGGAATAGTACTCCTGAACTCTGCTGTTCTTTTCTAGTTTAATTTTTGATTCTAGAAACTGACTATTGTCACATTACTAAAAACATTAGTGTTGCATTGCTGAATTTTTTTCTGTTATGTATGTCATTCTGTTCAATTTTTTACCGAGGATGCTTATAAACATAGGTGAAAATTTAATGCCAATAATTAATTAATTTTTATGTAAGCTATCTGTATTAATTAAATTATATCTATAGCCTGTCATGAAAATAATTTGGTCATGACATTGGGCCTAACATGCAATGGTAGTGGGATATTTATTATTATTAAAATTAAAACATTTTATTAGTAATAAAACAAGTATTTTAGTCATTAATGGCTAAAATACTTGTCAGATCATGAACTGATGATCCACAGATTGCAAAGTTACAAGTATCATAATCATTTTTTCTTTACAAGATGATGCGCCTCTTCATTCAACACAGGTATCATATTCTATAAATCTTGCATTTGCATAGAAGGCAAACAGACTTAAGTCCTAGTGACCAACATAACTGGCTGTATTTGGAATGTCATGATGATATAGTTCATACTTATTGGTAGTATACTGGATTCATCAATGATAACATCATACAACTGGATACAATATGCTTGACCGTATGATTAAAAAATTATTTTATGATATAATATAGCTACATACCACAAGTGACGTTCCCATAACTAAAAGAAAATCAGCAGAAGGTACATCATATTGATGTTGCCAAAATCTTGCAGGAAGTTGTTCTCCAAAGAAAACAATATCTGGTTTAATAATTCCCTAAAAATAATAATTCAAATATACTGAATAGTTTTCCTACCCATAAACCATGTGATATACCATTCTACATACTAAGCATACAATTATCATTTTACATAAAAGAACAACACAGTAATACGCTTAGTCACTTTGATGAAATACATGATATTTTGCCAAACTGACTAAGCACAACCTATATCATGGTATCAGTATTATCATATTATATAAGTATCAGTAATATATCTATGTCAGTAAATGGAAAATGAGGATCTATTTGCGTACTGGAGACTAGACTAGACTAGCTCATATTATGAGTTAGACTACACTGACTCTACAGTAAACATAATGGTAATATTGTTTAAAGATTATTCTAAGAACACCCAAATGTACAAACAAAATCAAGCAACACAGGTGCATTGCAATAACAATTTGCAACAAGCAAAGACCATACTTGTTATATATATAACAAGTATGCTCTTTGCTCAATGTAGAACTACATGATAATTTTGAGTTCTCTGACTGTTGTTTTACAAACACATACTTAACATAAATTAATGCAATTTAGAACTTATTTTAAAGTTCTCTAACCTTTAATGCAAATAGTCATAGAACATAATTATCAGATTTTCTTTAAAAGGGATAAAAACCCAATAAATTAGTAAAGAAGTGAAGTTAGAATTTGATGTTCTTATTACTCATTTCCATGCTTTGTAATAACTGTGCCTTAATATAAAATGAAATAATAACCATAATTCATGGCCAATGGTGCAAAAGGTGGTTCACAAAAAAAAAAAAAAAAAACAACTGCAGTGGCTGAAAATTAAGAAGGTATAACTAAAAATATGTAAAATGGAAACAAAGCATACTTTCCAATGCTATTCATTTCTGCTTTGCACTCTAATGGCCAGTTTAGAATTAAAGTATAATTAATAATTTGCAATGAGAAAATTATGTGCTTATTCAGAACAGAACACTTCTTCTATTACCATCTGAGTTATTTTATTATTTTGAACTATTTGATACCTAACTATGGACCAATGACTGAAAATAAGGAAAAACGAAAGAAAAGGATTAGATGACACTAGAAATTGTTTAAAACATCCAATGAGTGAAAAATCCAAGTTAATTTATGATCTATCAAAGCAGTTAATAAAAATAAATAAATAAATAAATAATGAAAAACGGTATATAAAAGTTCTTTAAAATAGTGAGGAATGCCATTATAAAATAATACCTTTTAGTTGGAGAACATACTAACTAGATTCAGAGTAGTAAATGTAACAAACAAGCTAGGTATTGAACATTATGCCAGCAAAGGTTGGTCCATTGGTAGAGCCTCTGCTAATAATTGCTCGCAAAAAGTTAAGCAAGTTTGAGCATGATTAGTAGCTGGAAGGAATTAATCGTTCGATGCTGTTGGCACCCTCTCCCTCGATGAGTCTTTGGATTCCCTGGAGGTGTCACATAATAATAATTATTCATAAATTATTTTCAACGATATTCATCATCAAATTATTGATATGTATCCTCCAGATCGACATAATAGGGGTGACTGAAACAAAAAAGACCAAAACTGGTGAGATCTTTTTGAGCAATAAATACAAAATGTTATATTCAGGCAATGACAATCAAGGAAAAGAAGGAGTAGCCATAGTATTCAACACAAAATACGAGGCTAATCTTCTTGAATGGCAGTCAGTCTCAAGTAGAGTAATGTGGGAAATATGAGAATGGGGAACTGGACAATGAGACTTATTTGTGCCTATGGTCCCACAGAAGGTTCTACTAAGGTAGAAGTGGAGGAATTTTTTGACGCTTTAGAAAAAGCAACTGACACAATGAAAAAGGAAAAGTTGGTCCTTGTTGGGGATCTAAATAGTAGAGTAGGAAATGATTGTGAGACATACAAAAATATTTTGGGAAAATTTGGAGAAAAGAGCAAAGCTAATAATAATGGCAAATATCTGTTGGATTTCTGCTCAGGACGTGGACTGGTTATTACTAACACCATGTTCCAACATAAAAATGTGCACAAATTCACATGGAGAGAAGAAGCTAGGAATAAGAAAAGTCTCATTGACTATGTTATTGTTGATAGTGATGTTTTCTCCCTGGTGCAGGACACCAGAGTGTACAGAGGATTTGAAATTGGAAGTGATCACTATTTAGTCTTGAGCAGGATAAAATTGAATTTCATATTGAAAAGAATAACATGAAAGAAAGTTTTAAAGCGAATAAAAGTTGAGCAGCTCTCAGATGTGAACTGTAGACTAAAATACAGAAATATTATTGAAAAGAAAATGAAAGAGTTTGAGAACAGGAATCAAACCTTGGAGATTCAGTGGCAAACTCTGAAGGAAACATTGATTGATTCTGCCAGAGAGGCATGTGGTGAGGTTGTGTGCAAGGATAAAAAAATCAGAACTCCCTGGTGGACACAGGAAGTTAAAGAGGCAGTGAAGGAAAAGAAGAAAGCATATCAAAAGTTCCTGGCAAATAAGTCAGCTTTTACTCTTACAGAATACAGAGACAAATGTAAGAAAGCTAAACAGTGTGTAAAACTAGCTAAACAAAAGTCATGGGAGGACTTTGGCAAGAATATAGAAAATAAATATCAAGAAGGTGGCAAAATATTCTGGAGGTTGTTGAAGAAGCTTAGGAATAAAGGAAAGAGTGCTGTAAAAGGAATTAGAGATGATAAAGGTGAAATGAAAACAGGAGAAAAAGATATCCTTGAAGTATGGAGTAATTACTTTGAAAAACTGCTAAATGAAACAAGCAGTGATGACAGCACAGTGATAAAAAACACTGACCAGGCATGCAGTCAGGAATACATATCCATACTTGAAGTAGAAAAAGCCATCAAAGGCTTGAAATGTGGAAAGGCAGCAGGAGTAGATGATATTCGACCAGAAATGCTGAAGTACGGTGGTATAAGAGTCTTACAGTGGCTGCACTGCATAGTTCAGAAAGCCTGGACAGAGGGACGAATTCCCGATGATTGGAGTAGAGCTCTCATAGTACCCATATATAAAAAGGGAAATAAAACTGAATGTGAGAATTACAGAGGTATTTCCCTACTGAGTGTTCCTGGCAAGATCTATGCAAGTATACTTGAGAAACGGTTGAGAAGAATTGTGGAAGAAAAGCTTGGTGAAGAACAAGCTGGATTCAGGCCAAATAGAGGCTGTCAGGATCAGATCTTCACTTTATGACAAATAGTCGAGAAAGCATGGGAATATAACAAAGATCTGTATTTAAGTTTTGTCGATTTGGAAAAGGCATATGACAAGGTGCCAAGAGAGAAGCTATTCAATACGCTGCAGTTATATGGTGTCGATGGGGCATTATATCAAGCAATACTTAGTCTTTATTTGAGTTGTGAGTCAGCAGTTAGAATTGAAGGAAGTACAGGAAGATGTTAAATCTGGTGTGAGACAAGGATGTACATTATCCCCTCTGTTATTCATTATCTATATGGATCACATTATGAAGGAATGTGGTATTAAACCTGATACCAAAATTGGAGATGTTAATGTCAGCTGTTTGCTTTATGCGGATGATGTTATACTTCTAAATAAATCCGCTACAAGTCTGCAAGATTCTCTGACTAAATTGAATAGCTGTTGGAATAGATATGGTATGAAGGTCAGCAATAAAAAGACAAAGACAATGAAAATAGGCAGAATCATTGAAAATGTCAACTGTGTTGTGAATGGAGAACCTGTGGAACAAGTAAAACATTTCAGCTACTTAGGCACAATTTTTACTGAAGATGGTAAACTAAATATAGAAATAGACAACAGAATCAGCAAAGCTGGTATCGTGGGAAGTCAATTGAATAAATTCATATGGAATAAGAAAGAAATTAGTCGGAACACTAAATTAGCTGTATACAAGACTGTGTTCAAACCAATTTTAACTTTTGGATCTGAGAGCTGGGTCAGAAGTAAAACACTTGACCAAAGACTAGAGACCGCAGATATGAGAGTCCTGAGAAAGATTAGAGGCGTGAACAGATGGCATCAATGGCAATATCATATTAAAAATGAGGATATTAGGAAAGAACTTGACATTGTCAGCATCCAGGAATGTGTTAGCAGAGCTAATCTCAGATGGTATGGTCACTTAAATAGAATGGGAGAGGAAAGATTAGCAAAACAAGTGTTCTCTGCCAGGTTGGCAGGAAAACGACCCAGAGGAAGACCAAGATATAGGTGGATTGATATGGTTCAAAGTGCCTTAGACGATAGAAATATAAGATCTGATAATGTTGGAGTCTTGACAAGTAACAGACTGATTTGGAGGAAAATTGTAGATAGGAAGTTAGTAATGATGTAATTTTTTCATGTAGTACTGTCATATCCTGTACACCCCTTGAGGGTACATGGCAGGAATTTGATGATAATGATCCTCAAGCATATACAGAATGTTATGATAGTACTTTTTGAAGAACTTACATCATCACTAACTTGCTATCAACAATTTTTCTCCAAATCAATCTGTTATCTGTCAAGACTCTAACATTATCAGATTTTCTGTCTTCTAAGGCAATTTTTACTCTATCAATCCACCGATATTTTTGTCATCCTCTGGGTCTTTTTCCTGCCAACCTGGCAGAGAACACTGGTTTTGCTAATCTTTCCTCTCGCATTCTGTTTAAGTGACAATACCACCTGACATTAGCTCTGCTAACACATTCCTGGATGCTAACAATGTTAAGTTTTTACCTAATATCCTTGTTTTTAATATGATATTGTCATTCATGCCCCTAATCTTTCTCAGGACTCTCATATCTGTGGTCTCTAGCCTTTGGTCAAGTGTTTTATTTCTAACCCAGCTCTCAGATCCATAAATTAAAATTGGTGTGAGCACTGTCTTGTATATAGCTAATTTAGTGTTTTGACTAATTTCTCTCTTATTCCATATAAATTTATTCATATGTCTTCCGACCAAACCAGATTTGTTGATTCTGTTGTCTATTTCCATATTTAATACCATCTTCACTAAAAATTGTGCCTAAGTATGAGGGTGGTCTATAAAGTTCTCAGCCTCAACCATAGATGGCAACACTATCGACAAGATTTTTTTTTTTCTAAGTTGGTACATTTGTCATATTGCATATCAAATTGCAATTCATTCTATCAAGAAGTTTGTTTTATATAGCTGTCTGAAACAAAAATGTTGTCTGTATCCCTTGAAATGGATAAAATTGAGTATCATGTAGTTATGAAATTCTTTGCAAAAGAAGATTTAATGCCAAAAGAAATTCATTTGAAGTTCATTAAAGTTTATGGGCACTCTTCTCCTTTGTTGTCGACAATTAAGAAATGGGCTGCCGAGTTTAAACGTGGCCGTACCAGCATTGAAGATGATTGATGAAGGATGGCCAAAAAGTGTAACACCACCAGAAATCATTAATCAAGTGCACGATATGGTATTGGATGATTGGCTAGTCAAAGTGCGTGAAATTGTTGAGACTATAAGAATTTCAAAAGAATGTGTAGGATATATTTTGCATTGAGAATTGCAAATGAAAAAGCTTTGTGCAAGAGGGGTGCCGCACTTGCTCAAAAACACAATTGCATGAAAATCTCTGAACAGTGCTTGGAGCATTTTAACAAGAATAAAACTGATTTTGTTCATCGATTTATTATTACGGGCAACTCCTGGGAGTCCTTAGATTCATCGAGGGATGCCCTAAACATCATGTCCACACAACTATACGACATTCTCACAGTATCTATCATACCTTGCCTTGAACTCGCTCACCGTCATAGCACTCACAACAGACTCTGACAGCTTATTCCACTCATTTACCACTCTAAAAGTAAAGAACCGAACTCTAACACCCCTGCTAACCACACTCTTGCCCAGCTTCCATAGGTGTCCCCTAGTTCTCCCACCACCAGTCCTGATCTCAAAAATATCCTCTGAATTAATCCTATAGAAACCCTTTAGCAATTTGAATGTCTCAATCACATCTCCCCTTTTTCGCCTATCAACTAATTTCTGCAACGCACAAATCTTCAACCAGTTCTCATATGGTTCATTCCATAGACCTGCTATCATCTTAGTCACTCACCTCTGGATCCTCTCCACCTCCTCCCCATCAAGGAACCGAGGTGACCAAATCTGGGCACAGTAGTCGAGATGAGGTCTTATCAGGGCTCAGTACAGAGGTACAATAACTTGCTTGTCTCTGCTCGTCAAGGTATTTTTCAACAATCAAGTGAGTTGATGAGCTGATTTAGCTACTTTTGCAATGTGCCCCCTAAATTTCATCTCCCTATCCACCAACACTCCCAAGTCCCTGGCCTCATCAATCTCCTGCAGTACAGTTCCACCAATGTGGTATACTGCTGCTAATCTTTTCACCCCAAAATGCATAACCTTACATTTTGTCACATTAAATTGAGATCCATTCTCCTTAGCCCAGAACTCCAATCTATCCCAGTCATCCTGCAAGATTTTGACATATTCTGCATTCACTATCGCCCTACCCAACTTTGCATCATCAGCGAACAAATGAACTGTTCCTCTTAGATCCTTCCCTATATGGTTAACAAACATTAAACAGCAGTGGTCCAAGAACAGAACAGAATCCTGTGGCACACCACCAGTCACAGGCCGTCTTTTGGACTCTACTCCTGAATAAACTACTCTTTGATATCTCTCCATCAACCACCCAGCTATCCATCTCACCAACCCTATATCCATTCCCATATGTTGTAGTTTACGGATTAGAATTCCATGTGGTATCATGTCAAATGGCTTAGCCAGCTCCAGCAGTATCACTGTAAACCCATTACCCTTATCCAGTTCAGCCGTCACCTTGTTATAAAACTTGAGCAAGTTACTGTGTATCTCATTTTCATCAATCCATTCCTGTATTTTTCCGTTGACTACTTTCTCCAAGACCTTGACAACGACTCCTGATATGCTGATCGGTCGGTAATTTGCAACCGTGGTCTTGGATCCTCCTTTATGCAGTGAAACTATTTTCTCCTCTTTCCACACCTTCGGGACTAAACCAGACCCGAGACTCAGATTAAACAACATGGTCAAGGGCACTGATAATTCTTTAGCCGCTTCACGCAAGACCCGTCCCGATATACCATCCAATCCCACAGATGTATTCACATTAAGGTTCTGTAATAGACTATTCACCTCCACTTCATTCATTCATAATTCCCGTATAAACTAATGGTTCCTTCATTTTTTCAATGTCACCACCTGGATGATATACTTTTGCAAAGTGCTCGCTCAGTAACTCCACTATATCGACTGATTTAGTGACCTCCTTACCATCGTCATTCCTTAAAATCATTTTGCCATGTACAGTTTTTTTCTTGCTTGCAGCATATTGAAAGAACTGTTTGGGATTCTCTTTTGCTTGCATAGCTAGTTTCCTTTCATAATCCGCTTTTTCTTTTTTTACCACACTCGTTACCCTTCTGGCCTGCACTTTATACCATTCGTGTGCCTGCAGGTCCCCCCTTTCTTTAAATTCCCTCCACAGTTGTTTCTTTTTTTGCAGCTCAAGCTTAATGGTGTTATTCATCCATTTAACCCTTACTTGTTTTACTATTCAGACCCTAGGTATACAATCTGCCATAACCTCCTGTAAATGCTCCTTGACCACTTTCCATGCTCTATCGACATCCAGCCCTTGCAGATGTACATGCCATGGCACTGATCCAAGCAATCTCCTAAGCTTGTCATACTTGCCAGCACGGTAATTTCACATATACCTGTCTTAATCGATGAGGTCTCAATTCCAATATCAATGGCATGCACTACTTCCTATAGCTATCCAAACCCAATATGTTATTCATCACCAAACCTCTATTCAACTAACATCCTCTGTAACCACATCTCACACGTCAACTTTCCTCATTACATCATGCCTTTTGCAAGAAGGATGAGAACTGCACATTTGTTAAGTTCTGATATTCCATGCCAATACCTATCTGACTGGAAATTCTCTTTATATAATTTACTTTGGCTTAAGATGTCCTTGCCTCACTTTGTTGCTTTCATTTGCTGCCTCTGCTGTTCTGCTAACTCTGCTGAAAACTAATCACATTCAGTCTAATTACCCTAACAGTGAGATAATCTTCCTTGGTGATTTCAACATCCACAATTCAGACTGAGCTTATCTTCTTCGACTTCACACCAAGCTGGAAGAAAAGCTGAGCTGTTTGCTGTCAGTAATGATTTAACACAAATTAGTCATCAATCCACCAGAATTCCATATAATCCTTGTCATACTTCCAACAACCTGAACCATTACTTAACAAGTTCTCCTCCAAATACACTGCTGATGTTAGCTCTCCTCATGGTAGGTCTGACTATAACCTCTCCATAATACCTCCCAAAGATCATCCCCCCCCCCCAAGTCAATCTCAAACTTTTATCTTGTGGCACTACAATAGAGTCAATCAGGATAACTTGTGGGATTTCTATGACTGTTACAATGGTTTGATTATTGCTTCTGCTCTTCCAATCCTAACACATACTCTGATCTAATTAAAACTATTCTCGCTGGATTAGTGCTTTTATTCCCCAATCCACTCCAAATCCTCATCTGTTATCCAAGCCCGGGTTCTCCAATAATTGTGCCAAAGTCGTCCAAGCCAAAAATTCAGCATATGTCCAATGGCTCAAATCAAAAACTTCAGCCTCCTATTCAGTTTACATTACAGCTCATAAAGGAGGGAAAAAAAAAAACAATCAAAATCAGACTGCACTAAGTTTGTCCTACTCAAATGACAGCTGAGCCTTCTGGTTCCTCACCAAGTCTGTGGAACACAGCATAACTTCTGCCCTTCCATGTTTTCACCTCTCTCTCTCTCTCTCTCTCTCTCTCTCTCACACACATCTTGACAGTATGATGGTAAAATCTAAAGAAAAGGCAGACTTCTTGGAATCAGTTTTTTCCCTCCAATTCTTGTATAGATGACCAAGAAAATCTCCTTCCACTAATCCACAAAATATTCCACTATACAAGGGTGGTCTGAAAAGTTCTCGGCCTAACAATGAAAAAACTAATTTATAAAACGAGTGGTTCGCGTATCCGCACTCCAGTCAAAAGGCTGTGGGTTCGAATCCTGCTGTGGGCATGGATGTTTGTGATTGTCTGTGGAAAAACCAGTGGTGGTGGTGGTCAGTGGTAGATGGCATTGATGTAGTTGCGGTTAGTTGTAGTTGGTGGAGAGAGCTGTAGAGCAGGTGCCCTCCCTTGATGAGTCTATGGACGCCCTGGAGGAGTCAAGTAATATAAATAATAATATAATATAATTTCAAAATTATTTTTATTTTTCAACATATCTCTCTTAAGACTAATACATTTATTCCATCCTTGTAGTGGTTCTCAGTAAGATCTGCAAAATACCCCTCTACAGGTGCAATCACCTCTAGATTTGAAGAAAAACGCTGATCAGCGAGGAAGAGTTTTAGTTTTGGGAAGAGATAAAAGTCAGAGGGAACCAAATCTGGGGAACAGGGTGGATGTTCCAACAATTCATAGATCCCTTAATTTTCCCATTGCCAAAACACCTCTGTGAGCAGGCGCATTGTCCTGATGAAAGATGATTTTTTCCTTCTGCAAACTGGGTCTTTTCTCACAAATTTTTTCATCTAGTCTGATTAAAAGATCAGAATAATATTCCCCAGTTATCATTTTACCTTTTTTAAGATAATTAATAAACAAAATGCCTTAAAAAATGCCTTTAGTATTCCAAAACACCGATGCCATGACCTTTCCTGCTGATGGAACTGACTTTATCTTCTTTGACGCTGAAACAACCAGATTCTGGTGTGTAATGGTGAATCCAAGTCTCATCCATAGCAATAAATCGACACACAAAATTAGTTTTATTCATGTTAAAAAGCTGCAAGCACTATTCAGAGATTTTCATGCGAGTACATTTTTGATCTGCTGTGAGCAAGTGTGGCAACCATCTTGAGCAAAGCTTTTTCATTTGCAATTCTTCATGCAAAATATAACCTACACGTTCTTTTGAAATGTCTATAGTCTCAGCAATTTCAAGCACTCTGACTTGCCAGTCATCCAATACCATATCATGCACTGATCAATAATGATTTCTGGTATTTTACACTTTTTTTGGGCGTCCTTCACGTGGATCATCTTCAAGGCTGGTACGGCCACGTTTAAACTCGGCAGCCCATTTCTTAATTGTTAAAAACAAAGAAAGAGTGCCCATAAACTTTTATGAACTTCGAATGAATTTCTTTTGGTGTTAAACCTTCTTTTACAAAGAATTTTATTTAGTGAGCACCAATAAGGATTCTTCCATTAGCACTCCACAGTGGATCTCCTAGATAACCTCACCCATCTTTGAAACAGAACATGGAAAAGTCTGGAGAAACTCAAGATATTTTCAAGGTATCTGATCAAATTTAGTGGTTAGTCTTGATATTGTGAAGGTAAATGATCAAATCTGGCATTATGGGCATTCTTACCAACTTATCTAGTGCTATTCCTCCTACCTTTTGTGAGGTGGATCACCAGCTTCTTCTCTGGTCATTCATTGCTGGTCATGGTGGATGGTTTTCTTTCATCAGATTTTTCAGTTAATGCTGGAGTACCTCAGGGCTCTGTACTTTCACCCTACAATCTTCCTCCTATACATTGATGATCCTATTTGTCTTTAACATCCAATCCTATTCATAGTTTTTCTGATGGCAATCTGCATTCGTCTTTTCATTCTCAAAAGCTATAGTGCTTAGGTAATTCAAGCTTCAAGATCCCCTATAACCAATGTTAAATACCATCTCCTTGCATTCTCTAGGGGAGAGGTGGGGGGGGATAAGTTGGTAAATTTTAATGTTACTGAAATGCAATCATGTCACATTTCTCAGAAGAAAAACCATGTGCCACTCTTCCTAACTTTTCACAATATTCTGCCAACCACAATTGGTTTTTCCTCTTGGAATGACTTTTCACATATAGCCCATCTTGGCACAAACACATCATATCCATAGCATCTTCAGCCTCCAAAATGCCTGGTCTTTCTTTCATTCTAAATAACATGTCTCTCCTGCTAAACTCCTGACATTATGAATCTCAAATCTGCCTAACCTTAGATAACTGTGCTCAAATTTGAGGTAGTACATTTATGACCCTCCCTCAAAATGCTTGACTGTATTCAGAAGAGAGTTATTTGCTTAACTGATGACTCACCAACTCCCTCCAGTTGCTTTCTCATAGGCACCCTATTAATACATTGTTTTTTTCATAACTATTTTTATTATTATGATTATTAATCTGATGTCTCCATGAGGTCCACAGACTCGTTGTGGGAGACCAACACTAATTTTTATACACATAAAACTAATTCTGGCAGTCCATTCCACTCATTCACCACTCTCCATGCAAAAAATCTAGTCTGCACACTCTTGCTAAACACACTCTTACACATTTTCCATGGATGACCCCTAGTTGTCTGACTATTTGTCATATATTGAAAAATTTCCTTAGTGTCAATTTTATAAAATCCCTTTAATATCTTATAAGTTTCTATCATGTCCCCAATTTTCTACATATGAACTAAACTTTGTAATACACACACACCTTGAACCTAATACCATAGGAAGCATTCAACAGACATGTCATCAGCATGGTCATTCATCCCTGAATCCTCTCTATCACCTCCTGATAATCAAGAAATGCAGGTTACCAAATCTATGCACAGTAGTCAAGATGAAGCCGAACATAGTCTTAATAAGAACTTCTCTATCTATACTTGCAAATGTATAGACAGAGATAAATATAGAGATAAAAGGATAACTAGATGTTGAAAAACATCCAGTTATCCTTTAAGCTATTTTACTAACTTTTGCAATATGCTGCCTGAAGTTCAACTCTCTATCCACCATTATCCCCAAGTCCCTAGCCTCATCAATTTCCTGCAATCCAATACCATCAATGTGATTCAGAGTATGTAACCTTTTCACCCCACAGTGCATCATCTTATATTCTGCAATCATTATTCTTTACCACAATGCCAGTTTATTTAAATCATCCTGCAGGATATCTACATCATCTTTATCAATAGTGTTGCATCATCAGCAAACCATGAATATCCCCCCGTCAAATCTTTCACTATATCATTGGTATACAAATTATTATTATTATGCCCTCTGTAGAGTCCAAACTCATCATGGGAGGTTCATTCAACTGACAATATATCTATCATAGTGAATCAAAATCCTTAACACTCTCTGCATGAACAACACATGCTGGTAATGCATTCCATTCACTGACAATACTCCATGTAAAAAATCTACTCCTCATACCCCTCTTCACCACATTCTTACATAACTTCCAGAGATGGACCCTGGTAATTCCCCTCTCACCTTCAACTCTTTTTAAAATCCTTTCTGGCTAATTCCAATAAAATCCCTTCACTAATTAAATGCCTCTATCATATTACCTCTTTTCCTCCTATCCGGAGGAAAAGAGTTGTAGAGTAGGTACCCTCGCTTGATGAGTCCCTTGACTTCCTGGAGGTGTCACGTAATAATAATAATAATATCCACCAAACTCTGAAATCCACATTTCTTCAATCTCTCTCTGCACAGCCAGCATTACGTTGTCTTAGTCACTCTTCTCTGGATGCGCTCCAATGTTTCCACTTCACACTGAAAACCAGGTGACCAAATTCAAGCACAATATACTACACAGCCTCATATTTCTGCACTCCAAAATATTACACCTTGCATTTTGCAAGTCAAAAGTCTATTCAAGACTTTTGACTTGGTGCAAGACTTCTTGAATGGAATTAACATCAGCAGTGTGACTTATAATTCTCCCCAACTTTGCATCATCAGTAAAATGAAGATTACCAGTTAGTACATGTGATATATCATTTACGAACAAGATAAACAGCAGGGGAGGGGAGAACAGAACCGAGAACACACCACTGGTTACCCTCCTTTTTTTTGAGATAATGCTCCATCATACATAACTTGCCTATATTGTTCAGAGAGGCAATCTCCAATCCATCTAATAATATACTATTTATTCCCATCCTCTGCAACTTGTCTACCAACTTATCATGTGGTAATCTATCAAACAATTTTGCAAAGTAAGAATGTCACTATATACGATTCTCCCTTAATCTAACATCCTAGTCACCTTATCAGAAAATGCAAGTAAATTACTAAAAGAAGACTTACTCTTTACAAACTCATGCTGACATCATATAGAATAATATGTCCATCAACCCAATCTTGCATCCTATTCCTAATCAATCTCTCAAACATCTTGATTACAACAGCAGTTATATAGACTGATCTATAACTGGAAGCTTCTGTCCTAGAACCATGCTTGTGGAGTGGTATTATTTTGCTTTTTTCCACTCCTTAGGAACTTTATGCACTGCAAGACTTTCATTAAATAACCTGGTCAAGGGCATAAGCTAACTACTGTGCACATTCCTTAGGAAGAATATGTGGTGATATGTTATACATTCCCACAGCCTTATTAATAACCCAATCAACACTTGATACACTGATTCTTTCACTTCCAATTATCCTTATACTTGCCTCCTTTCTATATATATTGTGCATAGCATCATTTACACCAGTATGATATATGCTGATAAAGTGCTCATTCAACAATTCCACTATATCCTTTGCAACATTCACTTTGCTGCCATGACTATCCACCAATGGTAACCTGCCATAATTATTCTTTCTTTTGTTTGCCATATAGCAGAAGATTTCCCTTGAATTAACCATAGCCTGACTAGCCAGTCTCCTCTCATACTGCACCTTTTCTTTCTTTATCATAAAATCATATGGTTTCAGGACTGTACAATGTCAGTTACGAAGATCGGCTGAGGGAATGTGGACTGCAGAATTTGGTCGATAGAAGAAAAAGAGGTGATATAATCGAGACTTTTAAACTGTTGAGAGGCAGTTACAGGGTGAACATTGGGGAGTTCTTTTGCTTGGTGGAACAAAGGGAAGGAGCGATGACAAGGGGCCATCCCTGGAAGTTACGAAAGGAAGCTGTAAGCAAGAGGGTGAGGAGTGGTTTGTTTGCATGGAGGATGGTTGAACTGTGGAATGCATTGTCTGAGAGAGAGAGTGGTGAGAGCAAGAACTGTCAATGAGTTCAAGGAGTGGTATGATATACTTTGTGTTTCCTAAGAAGGACCTCCCACGATGAGTCTCTTGACTCCATGGAGGCCTGAAAATAATAATAATCATGCTTGTTACCTTCCTAGCCTGCACTTTATACTCTTCATGGATCTGATGCCACCAATTCTCTTCTATACTCTATTTAAACAACAAATTACAAAATAACCACAGTAATTAGCTTTAATGTAATGAAAGTACAGATGTTTCATACTGAAAATAACAGTACATCATCAATGTGTAGAAACAAGCAAATCAAACAAACAGGAATATAAGGTACATACAACAGTAGGTGATTTACCAATTAAAAACTGTTGCTGCATGCTAGAAATTAATATTAATAAATAATATTATTAAAAACTATTTTTGATGGTTACATAAAATAAGAGACAAGTATGGGAGATTCTTATTTTATGTTACTATCAAAAACAGTTTTTAATAATATAATTTATTAATATTAATTTCTAGCATGTGGCAGTATTCTTGTTTCTATGCACTGATGATGTACTGTTATTTTTAGTATGAAATATCTGTATTTTCGTTTCATTAAAGTTAATTACTGTGGTTATCACGTAATTTATTGTTTATAGTCATGCCACAGGTACCTTTAAAGATTAGACTTACTCTATTTACTTACTTAATCCTTAGTATGCAGTTATACATTGCTGGTGTCAGATACTACCTTATAAATTTCCATGTACTCAACATCTTTTCTGCACAGCTCATCTACCCAACATTTTGATGCTGGCTGTGTACAGAACTTCCCATAATCATCCACCTTATACTTCCACACATATTCATTTATTGGCAGTAACCTTTTCTTGTATCTACTTCCCAAACAAGTACTGAATTAAAGAGTAAGGGCCCTAGAACAAAAAAAAAAAAATCTTGAGGTACTCAACTAGTCACCCTCATTGTCCTAGATTCCACCATATACTACTCTATGGTGTCTATTTGTCTTTCAGCCCCCCCCCCCATCCATGGTGCTAGCTTCATATCCATTTGCCTCCAACTTTTGTAGTAATGTTGCATGTGGTATTCTGAAAGTGCCTTTGCGAAGTCCAGCAGTATCATGGTGCATTTTCTTTATCCAATTCTGCTGTAATTTTATTATGAAGTGTAAATAAATTACTAACACAGGAGTACCCTTTACAAAGCCATGCAGCCTAATATAAAGTATCGTATCCCTATCCATCAACTATTAGATTTTATCTCTAACCAACTTTTCGAATCCTTTAATTCCAATACATTCCTATGGATGCTGCTCCACTAACTGGCCACTAACATTTCTCCTCTTTCTTCAAATCACATATGAACATCAGCAACTGCTGGTAAGTGGTTAAATACAGCTGGGGCGAAGCCCTGGAACTTTATTATTCACCGGAGTGAGGTCATTCAATCATATAGGAATTTTAAGCAAAGTGGAGGTAAGTATGTGTCAGTTGCCATGAAGAAACTTCTGAAGTGTGTTGAAACAATACCAGTGAACAATGTAGACTGCGAGCAAGTGTTCAGCATTATGAACAATATTGTGACACCAACAAGAAATGCACTCATGGTTGAAAATGTCTCATCTTTGCTGACAGTAAATAGTTGTGGTCTGCCAATTTCTCAGTGGGATCCTCTTCCATATGTGAAACGCTGGATGTTTAACAGTGTCGTTGCTTATTGGAAAAAAAGAGACTTGATGCAGAGACAGACAAATCGAAGGAAGCCTTGTGGAAACTATTTAATTTACTTGTAGACCTCCTGCAACTGTTAATTAAGGGTAAGCCCTGGTATTTTTGTGCACTTTCCTGTACATTTCACTAGCTATATTTCAAATTTAATTTACTGATATGAGTAAACGCATATGTTTGTCTAACTTTATCTTTAAAAAGTACAGTATTATTTTTACATTTTACCGCACATTCATTCAAATATCAATAAGACAATAATTGTTCAATGTTTCTAAAGTCTAAATAAGTTAAATTCGAAATTTACTAAGGAATTTGAGCTATTTATTTCATCATTATTGTATTTCCATTTTTTTTCTTTTCTGCATTTATGTAACAAGCTGAACAGGCCTACTGTTTTTTCATCTCATAACCTAACATTATCTCAAATTTCATTATCTTATCTTAAATTGAATTATCTTTTAATGTTAGAAGTATTATATTGATTTGTAATTTTGTATTTGTATTTAATGTTTCTGACAGTGTGGAAGAGAAGGCCTGATTGCTTTAACTCCACCACAATAAATAAATAAAGAAAATTACCAAAAAAATGTTGCAACAATCTAGCAATAGTCCCACATTTATGATCCTTACTTTAAGCACTCCAGAGCTTATTCATTTAGAATTTAACCATTGCTGCTGGTCAACACGCATATACAGCTCAACACTCAACTTACGAAACTAACTTCTTATCCTCCTCCTTCACTTCCCATACCTTTGTTCTTCAGAACAACTTCTTTCTCATATCTGCAATGATTATAATCCTCAGCTATTTGAGGAATATGTTTATTATTATCACACCTCCATGGAGTCAAGCGACTCTTTGTGGGAGGTCCCACTATCTCACACACAGTTTATCATACCGTGCCTTAATAGAGTCACTGTGTCTGCATTCATAACACTCTCAGGCAATGCATTCCAATCACCCACCACTCTCCATGTAAAATATCTATTTCTCACCCATTTGCTCACACCCTCCTTATTCAGCTTCCACGAATGATCCCCCTCCATTCTATGTAAAAAAAATTCCATT